>NC_088357.1:22532500-22832500 GCF_036884655.1 Musa acuminata AAA Group | reverse complement strand
GGTCACACCTAGATGAAGCACCGCTCTAGGACAGTCCGTCGCCTAGTAGCTCCCGAAGTCCACCGACTTCACTGTAATTTGTGCACCATTGTCTGGATCCTGGGCCTCTGCCCCTACCAGCATAATCTCCACTGCGCACCGCTTCCTTCATAGCAACTCAAATGGCAACACTGTGGCATATTCTTCAAGAGTACCCGCCTCTGCGTCCTCTTGCCCCGTGCTAAGGCCTTCTGAACTCAACTTCGCCTCCGCAAATTGAGTCGCCTTAGTTCCTCCATCAAATGCTCCTCCGAGATAAGGTGCATGTGCCCCGAAGCTCCCTTCGTCTTTGGCACCATGCAAGATGAGTCCGCTCTGTCAAAATGAAGGACCCATGGAACAGCATGATTCTACTCCTGCCTCTGCAAGAGTTCATGTCCTTGACCTCTATCTTGCTAGTCATAAGTGCCCAGCAAGCCAATCACGTGAGTGATGGCACGTGTGACTTGATACAGAATCTTTTTGCTTATTATATTTTGGCGTATATCACTTTATAACTATTGCATAAATGCATATATATTGTGATGTCCTTGGATTTGTGCAATAGGAATCGGATCGTGATGAGATCACGATAATGAGATCGATTCACCTTTAAACACATATCCTAAATAATCCCGGTCATAGGTTACTCGAGAGGGACATCGTGATAACCGGATAGACTGGTGTGCTGTATACCCGTCCATATGATGGATGCAGCTGGTCTCATAGCTGCTCGTGTAGGGACACTAGGGATACAGTACAGGTGCTCATTGGAGAATGAGTTCACTGATTGATCCGCTTACGGAATGCTGGATGGTTGATGATGCCTTATTGTCAGACAACGATTCCGTAGTCCTAGTGGTGTATCTGGTTCTTAGACTTGAGACACCAAGGATGTCCTGTATGAGTGCTCCACTCTTTGATACCAGACTTATAGGTTTGGCTGTTCCCAGATCTAGTACAGCTGGTCATTGGGAGTGGTAGTCGACCTTACGAGGGCTATTGAGTGTCGATAGAGGATCATCCACTCTCGGTATCATGAGAGGAATATCCCATGTGTTCTTGCTCAGACAAATCCCTGGCCAGGGTCATTCGGGTTGAGAGAGAAAGAGTTCTCCGGGAGAATCCGATTAGAGCGAGACTCGAGAAGAAACCGTATGGGTCTGACAGCACCATGCTCGATATACGGTCTCTGGGATATTAGATGGATGAGGGACTATAGGTACATGGTAACTGAGGACAGACAGGTCCAATGGATTGGATTCCCCTGTATCGTCTGGGGACTACGGCGTAGTGGCCTAGTACTTCCGTAGTCGATGAGTCGAGTGAATTATTACAGAGATAATAATTCACTTAGTTAGAAGGAGTTCTGACAGGTATGACTCACGGCCAGCTCGATATTGGGCCTAGAGGGTCACACACATATGGTAGGCATTGCGATGAGTAGAGGTTCGGATATGAGATATCCGACGGAGCCCTTGTCTTATTGGATGCAGATCCAATACCCACTAGGGAAAGGACCCATTAGGGTTTTGACACGGGATCTCTATAAATAGGAGGGATTCACAGCCTCATAGGCTAGAGTCTTTGCTTGCCCTTCCTATTCTCCTCTCCCTCTCCACCTCAGAGTAGGCCTGGAGTTTTGAGGAGCGTCGTCGCAACCCTGCTGTGTGGATCACCGCTAGAGAGGAGGACGCTTGACCTCCTTCACCCTCTCCTAAGGATCTGCAAGGAAACAGGGATATACGATCTCCCTAGGTAACACAATCTCTATACGCAGTTTTGTGTTTTTGCGGATTTTGCGCACCAATCTTCGCACGACGATGAACATCTTTTTGGGAATCGGGGATTTTTGTTTTCTTGTTCTTCCGCTGCGCATATGATGTCGCCCCCCCTATGATTTCCCAACAGTGGTATCAGAGCCAGGTTGTTCGTGCGAATGATTGGTTTTTGAACTGCGTGTGTTGTGTTTAGGAAGAATATTGACGTCAAAATCGTTGACGCAAAAGCAAGGAAGGGCAGCAACAGTTGCTGCCCTCGATCTGCATGCCTGCAGCCAGCCGCAGCCGCAGCCAGGCAGCACAGCGCCGGCGCATGCACAAGCACTGTGCCTGCAGCAGCCGGCCGGCGGTCTGCTTGCAGCAGGCTTGCGGCCGGCGGGGCTGGGAGCCCGCTCGGTAGAAGCGCCTACGGCCACTGAGCCCGCGGGCAGAGGCACCGCGGGGTAGCAGCGCGGGCTGAGGCACCGCAGGGCAGCGGCGCCTGTGGCCGCTGCTCCCACGGGCAAAAACCCCGCAGGGGCGGCCGCCAGCGAGACAGCACCACCTGCGGGCGCTGACTCGCGGGCAGAACCGCCCGCGAAGGCGGCGGCGCCCGCGGGGGCGCCCACCTGCAGCGGCAGCGACCCCAGCGGGCGTGCCACCTGCAGGCGAGGGCAGTGCCCTCGCCCTCGCCGCACAGGCCGCCGCCAGCAGGGTGGCGGCGGCGGCGGCGCAGCAGCGAAAAGGGGAAAGGGTATTAGGGTTTTCTGCGCAAAAGACAGTTTTGCCCCTCGGAATTTGAGAAATTCCAGTTTCTGTCTTTTGTCCAAATTACGAAAATACCCTTAGGAATTGAGATATTCCCTATATATCCCTGATTTCAGAAAATATTAATTAATTAAAAGGTTTAGTTGATTATTATTTTTATTATTATCTAGTAGTCCTACATGATGATGATTATTTATACATGTGATGTATGATGAGTGGACGGATGATCATGGACCGTGTGATGTGTGTACTTGTGATTATTATTATTGAGGTCTGCGAACCTCCATTATATTTCTCGTTTATTGTCGGGCCTGCGTGCCTATGATTAAGTTGTAATCACATGAGGAGGCGCAGCGGGAGCGTGGAAGCCATAGCGGGACCCACGAGACGGACGATCGTGATGCATGAAGATGCATCAAGATGTCGACGGAACCAACGAGGACGAGATGGACGATCACAAGGCATAGAGATGCACCGTTGCACACATAGATCTTGATGTGAGTGATTAGGCCTACTGGCTCGGGCCTAATCATATTAGGTTGTGGTCCATGATCATCTGGTGTGATTGCTTATACACATACTAGATATGTATATATATTTGCATGCGATGTAGATATATATTAAATATGTATATGTGTGACATGTCATATTAGGAGACCAAATCATAGAAACATCTCTCGATAATATTAAGTCGGTAAACGTGAGGCAATTAGATTGACCCACGTGGCCTTCCATCGTTATGAGTAGGAACCGAATCCCGGTGTAGGTTGAGTTGGTCGAGTCCCTCGAGACTCACCTATATCGCGATTCGCTATCTTGCTTACGACATAGAGATGTCACCGGTGACCTGAGGGCATGATATGCTTGGTCGAGTCCCTCGAGGGTATATCATCAAATCAGACTCATCTTGTAACGAAGGTGTTGACTTAACCGAGCATCATGGTTGGTCGAGTCCCTCGAGGCCATGGTGATTCGGAGGCCGAACAGGACGGGAATCACAAGGAGTTGTGATCGGCAAGAGTTGTCTACCTTTTAGGCTTAGTGTGATTGGTCGAGTCCCTCGAGGTTACACTAAGACGCTGATTGGATCCTGATCCCCACTAGAAGTCTGCCGGAGGCTTCCGTTTCACGTGCTGAGGGTGTCGCGTGACTCGTTAGTAAAATAGTGGGAGCATACTAAGATAGAAGTCCATATCTTGATAGTTTATTTCTTGCAAAATCTGCATGTTATTCATTTTTGCTACATCTTTATTTTTAGAAAATGTCGCTTTCAAATCCCTTATGTGGCATACTTGATGTCAACTGCCTCACTGGTCCAAATTATACGGATTGGCTCCGTAACTTGAGAATTGTTCTCACAGCGGAGAAAATCGTGTACGTCCTTGATACAGTGATGCCTACGCCCGAAAAAGGGGCAAGCGAGGATGAGATCGCTCGCTACGTGAAGTACATTGATGACTCCACTCTTGCTCAGTGCTATATGTTGGGCTCTATGACTCCAGAGTTACAGAGACAACATGAAAAGATGGATGCCAGATCCATTCTCCTACATGTCCGTAAATTGTTTGAGGAACAGGGAAGGACTCAACGATATGAGATATCCAAGAGCCTTTTCCGCGCTAGGATGACTAAGGGGACACCGGTTCAGAACCATGTCCTAAAGATGATTGAGTGGATAGAGAAACTCACAGGTCTAGGAATGGTCCTAGAGGATAACTTGTGTGTGGACATTGTGCTTCAATCCCTACCAGATTCCTTTTCACAGTTCATAATGAACTTTAATATGAACAAGCTTGAGGTGACTCTCCCAGAGCTCCTCAATATGTTGAGGGAGGCAGAGAGTACTATTAAGAAAGAGAAGCCAGTTCTCTACACTGGTGAGACCAGAAAGAAAAGGAAAGCAGAAAGGTCCCTTAAGAAGGGAAAGGGCAAGGGCAAACAAGGTAAAGCAAAGGTTGCTAAGAAAGACCCAACAAAGGACAAAGGCCAGTGCTTCCACTGTGGTAAAGATGGGCACTGGAAGAGAAACTGCAAAGAGTACCTTGCAGAAAGGGCGAAACAAAAGCTTGATGAAGCTTCAGGTACATTCATGATCAGTCTCCATTTGTCAGACTCTTATGATAACACATGGGTATTAGATACCGGTAGTGCTTATCATATATGTAATTCGTTGCAGGTTCTGGCAAGGCCTAGGAGACTAGAGAGAGGCGAGATGGACCTCAAGATGGGTAATGGAGCAAAAGTTGCTGTATTAGCTGTTGGCGAGGTCGCCCTACATCTGCCTAGTGGAGCTTTTATTGCATTAGATGCATGTTATTTTGTTCCTTCTATTATCAAAAACATTATCTCCATTTCATGTTTAACAGTTAGTGGATATAAATTTATTATTGAGAACAATGGTTGTTCGATATTATTAGATGATAAGATCATCACGAAAGGAACATTGCATAATGGTTTATTTATGTTAGACACCACTCCACATATCATGAATATAAATGTGTCCAAAAGGAAACGAGATGAGTTGAACAGTGCATACCTGTGGCATTGTAGGCTAGGTCACATCCATGAAAGAAGGATTCAAAAGTTGCTAAATGATGGATATCTAGATCCATTCGACTATGTGTCATATGCAACTTGTGAGCCTTGCATTCGTGGAAAACTGACCAACTCTCCATTTAGTGGAACTGGAGAGAGAGCCACTGAGTTGTTGGAACTCATACATAGTGATGTATGTGGACCCATGTCAACTCATGCCATTGGAGGTTACTCCTACTTCATTACATTTACTGATGATTTCTCAAGGTATGGATATGTGTACTTAATGAAGTACAAGTCCGAGGCCTTTGAGAAATTCAGAGAGTATAAGAATGAGGTGGAGAACCAGACTGGAAAGAGTATCAAAACTCTTCGATCAGATCGAGGAGGTGAGTACTTAAGTACAGAGTTTACTCACTTCCTCAAGGACCATGGGATATTATCCCAATGGACACCTCCTTATACACCTCAGCTCAATGGTGTCTCTGAAAGGAGAAATCGTACATTATTAGATATGGTACGGTCCATGATGAGTTTCGCTGACCTACCCATCTCATTCTGGGGATATGCCCTAGAAACCGCAGCTTACCTTCTGAACAGAGTTCCAACTAAGTCGGTGGTGTCTACACCATATGAGATATGGAAAGGGAAGAAGCCTGATCTTAAAGTAGTTAAGATTTGGGGCTGCTCTGCCCATGTTAAAAGACACAACCCCGATAAGTTAGAATCAAGGACAGGGCGATGTAAATTTGTGGGATACCCCAAGGAAACTTGTGGGTATTACTTCTATCATCTCGAGGACCAAAAGGTCTTTGTAGCTAAGAGAGCAGTGTTCCTTGAGAAGGAACACATTCTTGACGGAGACAGTGGGAGAATGATAGAATTGAGCGAGGTTGGAGAACCAAGCTCAAGCACCACTCTATAGCCCGAGTCTGTTCAGGTATCTAATACACAAGTTTCAACTTTACGCAGGTCTGATAGAGTATCCCATCCTCCTGAGAGATATGTGGGACATATTAGAGCAGAGGATGTAGAGGATATTGATCCTCAGACCTACGAGGAGGCTATTATGAGTATAGACTCCGGGAAGTGGAAAGAAGCCATGAATTCTGAGATGGATTCTATGTACTCCAATAAGGTTTGGAACCTAGTTGATGCACCCGAAGGTATTGTACCCATCGGTTGCAAGTGGATCTTTAAGAAAAAGATCGGAGTAGATGGAAAGGTAGAGACCTATAAAGCAAGGCTAGTGGCTAAGGGGTATCGTCAAAGGCAAGGTGTTGACTACGACGAAACTTTCTCACCCGTAGCAATGCTAAAATCCATCAGAATTCTATTGGCTATTGCAGCACACTATGATTATGAGATCTGGCAGATGGATGTGAAAACCGCATTCCTCAACGGGAACCTGGAGGAGGAGGTGTATATGATGCAACCTGAGGGATTCGTGTCCAAGAACTGCCCAGATAAGGTGTGTAGGTTGCTTAGATCCATTTATGGACTAAAGCAAGCTTCCCGAAGTTGGAACATAAGATTTGATGAGGCAATCAGATCTTATGACTTCGTTAAGAACGAAGATGAGCCTTGTGTATACAGAAAGGTAAGTGGGAGCGCTATTAGCTTTTTGGTATTATATGTGGATGACATCCTCATCATTGGGAATGACATAGGAATGCTATCCACAATAAAGGCTTGGTTATCTAGACACTTCTCCATGAAGGACTTAGGAGAAGCATCTTATATCTTGGGGATTAGAATCTATAGAGATAGATCCAAAAGGATGCTTGGCTTGTCCCAGTCCAGGTACATAGAAACTATTGTCAAAAGGTTTGGCATGGAAAATTCCAAAAGAGGTCTCATACCGATGAGACATGGGATATCGCTTTCTACGAGTATGTCCCCAAAGACTCCAGAAGAAAGGGCGAACATGGATATGATACCTTATGCCTCAGCAATAGGGTCTATCATGTATGCCATGCTATGTACTAGGCCTGATATAGCGCATGCTCTGAGTGTCACGAGCAGGTATCAGGCGGATCCAGGCTTGGAGCACTGGAAAGCAGTAAAGTGTATCCTTAAGTACTTGAGAAGGACTAAGGATCTTTTACTAGTATATGGAGGTAATAGCCTTAAGGTTGAAGGCTACACTGACTCAAGTTTTCAGTCTGATGTCGATGATAGCAAGTCGAATTCAGGGTATGTGTACACCTTGAATGGAGGAGCAGTGTGCTGGAAGAGTTCCAAGCAAGATACCACTGCTGACTCGACCACAGAGGCGGAGTACATTGCTGCATCAGATGCAGCAAAGGAGGGAGTCTGGTTGAAGAAGTTCATCACAGATTTGGGAGTCGTGCCGGATAGTGAGGAGCCGATTTCCCTATATTGCGACAACAACGGGGCAATTGCTCAAGCGAAGGAACCTAGGTCTCATCAGAAATCTAAGCATGTTCTGAGGAGGTTCCACCTTATCAGAGAGATCGTGACCCGAGGAGATGTAGCAGTGGAAAGAGTTCCATCCGAAGATAACATTGCAGATCCACTAACAAAGCCATTGTCTCAGATTGTCTTTGAGCGTCACAGGGGTCTGATGGGGATCAGACACATAGGTGATTGGCTTTAGGTCAAGTGGGAGATTGCTAGTCATAAGTGCCCAGCAAGCCAATCACGTGAGTGATGGCACGTGTGACTTGATACAGAATCTTTTTGCTTATTATATTTTGGCGTATATCACTTTATAACTATTGCATAAATGCATATATATTGTGATGTCCTTGGATTTGTGCAATAGGAATCGGATCGTGATGAGATCACGATAATGAGATCGATTCACCTTTAAACACATATCCTAAATAATCCCGGTCATAGGTTACTCGAGAGGGACATCGTGATAACCGAATAGACTGGTGTGCTGTATACCCGTCCATATGATGGATGCAGCTGGTCTCATAGCTGCTCGTGTAGGGACACTAGGGATACAGTACAGGTGCTCATTGGAGAATGAGTTCACTGATTGATCCGCTTACGGAATGCTGGATGGTTGATGATGCCTTATTGTTAGACAACGATTCCGTAGTCCTAGTGGTGTATCTGGTTCTTAGACTTGAGACACCAAGGATGTCCTATATGAGTGCTCCACTCTTTGATACCAGACTTATAGGTTTGGCTGTTCCCAGATCTAGTACAGCTGGTCATTGGGAGTGGTAGTCGACCTTACGAGGGCTATTGAGTGTCGATAGAGGATCATCCACTCTCGGTATCATGAGAGGAATATCCCATGTGTTCTTGCTCAGACAAATCCCTGGCCAGGGTCATTCGGGTTGAGAGAGAAAGAGTTCTCCGGGAGAATCCGATTAGAGCGAGACTCGAGAAGAAACCGTATGGGTCTGACAGCACCATGCTCGATATACGGTCTCTGGGATATTAGATGGATGAGGGACTATAGGTACATGGTAACTGAGGACAGACAGGTCCAATGGATTGGATTCCCCTGTATCGTCTGGGGACTACGGCGTAGTGGCCTAGTACTTCCGTAGTCGATGAGTCGAGTGAATTATTACAGAGATAATAATTCACTTAGTTAGAAGGAGTTCTGACAGGTATGACTCACGGCCAGCTCGATATTGGGCCTAGAGGGTCACACACATATGGTAGGCATTGCGATGAGTAGAGGTTCGGATATGAGATATCCGACGGAGCCCTTGTCTTATTGGATGTAGATCCAATACCCACTAGGGAAAGGACCCATTAGGGTTTTGACACGGGATCTCTATAAATAGGAGGGATTCACAGCCTCATAGGCTAGAGTCTTTGCTTGCCCTTCCTATTCTCCTCTCCCTCTCCACCTCAGAGTAGGCCTGGAGTTTTGAGGAGCGTCGTCGCAACCCTGCTGTGTGGATCACCGCTAGAGAGGAGGACGCTTGACCTCCTTCACCCTCTCCTAAGGATCTGCAAGGAAATAGGGATATACGATCTCCCTAGGTAACACAATCTCTATACGCAGTTTTGTGTTTTTGCGGATTTTGCGCACCAATCTTCGCACGACGATGAACATCTTTTTGGGAATCGGGGATTTTTGTTTTCTTGTTCTTCCGCTGCGCATATGATGTCGCCCCCCCCCTATGATTTCCCAACATGTCTAGGGAAAGCACTGTGCCTCTGCTCCATGTTCCAACTTCTATGCTGGCTCCCTTCATGCGGCTTGGGTACTTCACCAAGTTATACCCAAGTTGCTCCGTTCCTCGTTTTTGCATTGAGTCGATGGTGGCCCTCGCGCCCACCATTCCACGGGTCAGCCCTCCCTTGAGTCCGATCTCCATATCGACTCCAAGTGTGCCTCCATTTGAGTTGCTTTGGGTCGCTCCCCCACTTGATCTCGCAATGCATCCACCAATGCATTCTCTCAAGCGAGATCATGCGACGACTCCTCGCCGCTTGCTCAGTCCATCGAGCTTCGTGGAGTTGTTGTTTGTGAGGTACTCCTCCTCAACATGTGAAGTCCGTCTCACATGATTCTCCCTCTGGAGAGCTGAAACTTATCCCTCCTGGATAACTGTCCCGTTGGAGCAACATCTCTCTTCGTTTCGGAGACCACCATCCCCTTGGACTACTCCGATCTGCTGAACAAACTGTGCATTGTTCTGCCTCTTGCAAACGCACTTGCTAGATTGCGCCTCCACGTCAATACAGCCACCGCTGCACCCCTCAAGGCCTAGCAACATGCTGAACTCGTTGCACACTTCAGCCTCCTCCGAACGTATCCTTCGCATGTCGAAGAGAAAGTTTCAATGCTCCATGGCACCGAGTCTCGACCGCCTTGGGATGGCCACGAACAATCCATCGTTCGCATACAAGCCCATGCATGAGTACCGAATTCTTCGAGTTAGCAATTCCCCTCACCTCTGTGAGCTTTGCACAACTCTTTCGGTCGCTGAGCAACTCATTCCACTTTGCATGGTCTCGTCCTTTGCCAAGCGCCTCGCTTGCCTTGAGCACCATAAAGTAAAGTTGTCAACGTTGAGCCGTAGCTCAAACTCAGCCATCCCAACCTTTGTGCGCTCCGCATTCTTCCAAGCTTGCCTGTTCTCGTGGTGCCTCTTGCGCGAAGGGTTGGCCATTCCTCTGAATGCCAATGTTAGATGCCCGCTCCTCTGAGCGACTCTTTTCCCTACATCTCCATGCCCGTTTTCCCTCAAACGGTCGCGCGTTGCTGACTGCCCTCAACGCAGCCCCGCTAGGTCCCCCACGTTTGCATGTCAAGTGTTTCTATGAGTGCTTGTCCCGCTCTGATACCACAATGTCACGACCTTAGCTGGTTTTGCCTAAGGCGTGCGGCACCCTCGCGCGTCCGTCCGCAAAGGTCAGCCTCCCCGAAGCCTCCCATTGTCCCTTAGGACCAACAAAAGAGAGAACGGGTTAAAGAGAACGCCTCAATCGGGATCCATAAGCAAACATGTCCGAAAAACACTTCATAGACAATGCAAATTACAAACAGACTTTACAAGCTCTGAATAGTTGCACAACAAAGGGTAAAATGGTCCATTACAGACCGAAAAGCTCTCGAACGTGTCCATATGACACAACCTTTATTTACAAGCCTAAAGAGGCCACCAACCCAACTAAAATGGGACTATTAAGCCTTCGGCCGCCCCTTTACATTCTGTACAAGGCATGAACATGCCAAAAGACACGGACATACATAAGCATTACATCCAACATCTTGTTTAGATGTTTGTCCGTTACACTGCGTCACTCAAAACGCAGATTAAATCATAAACATATATCAAGTAGTTTCATCATCAAAATACGAGATTCAACAATCTCCTCCTTTTTGATGATGACAACTACTTGATGACGGAGTTAAACTTAACTCCCGGAGTTTAAACAAACTCCCCCTATCAATATGCCATATTGATAGAAACTTTTAGATTCAAAAATCTAAGCAACATGTCATCAGTTAACCTTAACTCCCAGAGTTTAAACAAACTCCCCGTATCAATATGCCATATTGATAGAACCTTGAATTCAAACTGAATTCAAGTCATTTGCAATATTCATCATGAATACTTGCAACACGTTATCATGAACTTATGCATAAACTTATGCATGTCATGTCATCAAATACTTCTCCCCCTTTGTCATCAATAAAAAGGAGAAGTACCACAATCAAGTGTTTGTGATATAAGTTTAACTCGTTGCATGAAAAACATAACATCTATTGTTACCATCATGCAAGTTTGCTATTATCAAATGGTAAGATATCAATATGTAAAATTGCGATTCAAGTTCTTGATATCTTAACATGATATGACATTCATAGCACCTATTCATATGAATACTGCTTTTGATATCTCATCATAATATGGCATTCATAACATCTATTCATATTCTTCAAATATGGCACTCATAGTATCAATTATATATTTCTCCCCCTTTGTCATCAACAACAAGGAGAACGATATAAGCAAATTTTAAATATAAGTGCGATGCCATAAGTTGGTTCATGTCATTTTCCAACAGTGAGTGATAGGATACCAATTATGCAAACATCTCGAGGAAAACATGACATGGAGATAGCTTTTATTGCTTCTTCCTTTTTATTTGTTATCTTTTTACATGAAGGAGGAAAGCCATATGTGAAGTTCAAATCGATAAGATATTAAAGCACACTTCATTTTTGCAAGGATTAAGATATGTAAGTGAGTCAAATCCTTGTATGTAAAAATATCTTCCTTTTATAAGAGGGAATCATCAAATATGTTTCTCGAAAAATATTTTTCACATGATAAGTGCATTTGCTAGATGATTCCATATGTCAAAAATCAATGATGTGAATTAAACTTGATATGACATATGCTTGTTAAGTTCGGAAGAGGATAATGTATCAAGAAAATCCAATTGTTAGGATCAAGAAAATCCGAAAATGAAATTTGACACTTTCATACATTCGGACAGGGTTTTACTAGAGATATTCAATTACAATCATGAAGGTAAAATATGCTTATTATCATGGAAATTTTTGTATTCAAGCACATAATTTCCAACATATAATCATGGCAAGTAATTGTGTAAAATCATTATGGCAAACAAGTGATTTGATCATTTAATCAAAAAAGTCCGAAAAATAATTTTAACAGGTTTAATCATTCGGACAGATTTTTGCCATAGTTTTTCAAATATAATCATGAAGATAAGGCATGCTCATCATCATGGTAGTATGATAGCAAGTTTACCATATACAAGCTAGCAAAAAATTTCTACATTTTAAGGCCCGCAAGCTAGCAATTTTGAGATGTTCAAGAAAGCAACTTTTGCTTTTTGAAATATAAGTTTTGCTAGATGTGCAAGTTAACTTTTTGCTTCTTGAGATAGGCAAGACAGCATTCCTTGGTGATGTTCAAAATAGCTAAGTTCTACATCATGCAAGCTAGTGAATTTTATAACATTTTAGAACATGCATAATCACCAAAGCATCATAAATTTTAATGATGTGCAAAATTACAAATTTTGCATGATTGCATTTGTGTGTCTTGAGATTTGCAAGATAGCACTTCTTGGTGATGTTCAAGATAGCAATTTCTTCTCTTTTGAGAAGTGCAATTTTTGCTTTCTTCTTGAATTGTGCAAGCTAGCTATCTCCCCTTTTGTCATTGTCAAAAAGAAGGGAAAAACCCTTTACATCAATTTTTAAATCATGACAAAGGTTAGTATCAATCTCATTTGTGCATCATTATATTTTCAAATTAAAACATGCACATTTTCAAAACATATAAACTCATTATTATATGCATGATTCCAAATCATCATTCATGTTATTTCAATCATTGTTTCACTCATCATTATAGCTTATCATGCATAATATGTAAAACCATCTAACATGATATAAACATTTATTTATTTAAATTTTTTTTTTTTAAACATTAATGATACACATCATACATTATCATAATAAAAAGCATATGCATCATTCCAAATCATAAATATTTCAAATCATCATGGTATTAATTTGTCACATTGCATCCTACCATGCATGATCGAAACTTCTCATTTGCATACATCAATATAAATTCATGAATATCTCATGCATTCATATCATCACTTGAGGAATATTGAAAAGAAATAATTGGGTGATGAGATAAATATTTCATGAGTATAAAGAATTGCATAAAAATCATATCATGAATACAAGGAATACAAGTCACAATCATTCAAGAGAAAAATCATCATTCATTTTTAATTCATTCAATTTGATAAATCAAGATCATGATTTTGATAAAACTCATTTCAAATTTAAATCATCAAAATCATTTTTATGGCTCACAAAATTTATAACATAAATAGATTCATGATTTCATTGATAATATATTTTTCCCTTTTTAAGTGTTTCATTTTAAGTGGTCGATTTCTTGTTAGCATGCCCTTTCATTTATGAAAACATACATCAATTTTTTAAAGCCACTGTTATTATCATGAAAATCGATAATCAAGAATCATCATACATAATTTCAAAAATATATACTCATTAATCATAACTTCAAATTAAACATGATTTCATATACTCAAAATCGAGAAATAACAATGGAAATCAACATGATACACATTATTACTTCTCAACCACATATAGCATGATTTCATAAGGTATTTTTAATCAAAATCATTTTGTTTATCATAAACATGCAATTTTCATGATTATTTTCAAAATTACTAGAATGATAAGCATGATTCCTAATTGTTTGTATTTTCATTATAAAATTATTAAACATGCAATTTTCAAGAAAATTAAAAAAGGAGAAATGCTTTATGAAAAGCATCATGTAATTTCAAAGTAAATTAAAGGCATTTTGATTATCTCAGCATCGAAAGGCGTAAAGGCGTAGTTTGCCACCTCGCCTTTGTTGATTTTCTCCTCGTCTTCGGAGGAGCTCGATTCATCCCAGTTTTTATTCTTCTTCTTGCGTTCAAAGCAAGTAGTTCCGTTCTTTTTACTTTTTAATTTTTGTTTCATTTGTAGTTTAAGTTCACCATCACTTGAGCTTATGCTCGAGTGGTCTTTAAATGTTCTATGTCCCAAATCCTTCCTGTTCTTTGGAAGGTGGTTCTCAAGTTCTTCACGTGCATTGCACGTCATTTCATATGTGATCAATGAACCAATTAGTTCTTCAAGTGGAAATTGGTTCAAGTTTTTCGATTCTTGAATAGCAGTTACTTTTGAATCCCAAGTTTTAGAAAGTGAGCGTAAAACTTTGTTAACGAGTTCAAAATCCGAAGAGCTTTTACCAAGTGATTTTAAACCATTGACGACATCCGTAAAACGGGTGTACATGTCAATAACGGTTTCGCTTGGTTTCATATGAAAAAGCTCGAAATCATGCAGTAAAATATTAACTTTCGAGTCTTTGACTCTACTAGTTCTCCCGTGCGTGATTTCAAGAGTGCGCCAAATATCGAAAGCCGTTTCGCACAAAGAAACCCGATTGAACTCATTTTTGTCTAAAGCGCAAAATAAGGCATTCATAGCCTTTGCGTTTAAAGAAAAATACTTCTTCTCTAAATCCGACCATTCGTTCATCGGTTTAGAGGGAAGTTGAAAACCGTTTTCAATGATATTCCATAAATCTAGATTTAGAGAAATCAAGAAAACTCTCATTCGAGTTTTCCAATAAGTATAGTCCAATCCGTTAAAGAACGGTGGACGAAAGACCGAAAAGCCCTCTTGAAGAGCCATTTCTCTCGGGTGTAAATCCGAAATGAGAAATACCCCGCTCTGATACCAATTGTTAGGATCGAGAGCACTAAGAGGGGGGGTGAATTAGTGCCGCGGAAATCTTTCAACGATTAAAAACGAAAGCTGCGTTCGTTCGATAAAGACTATTTTGATGCAAAAGCCGATTCTAAGATTACTTATGATTAAGTGCAGTTTACGTCTAAACACAGTTTGCGTCTAAGCGCAGTTTACACAGTTTGCGTCTAAATGCAGATTGCGTCCAAGCGCAGTTTGCATCTAAGCGCAGTTTGCGTCTAAGCTCAGATTGCGTCTAAGCACAGTTTGCATCTAAGCGCAGTTTGTGTTTAAGCGCAGATTGCGTCTAAGCGCAGTTTGCGTCTAAACACAGTTTGCGTCTAAGCGCAGTTTACGTCTAAGCTCAGATTCGGAAAGATCTGAACTTAGACACTCGTTCGCAAAAGCGCAAAAGGCAGTTTGCAGTTATAAATAGAATCAAAACGTAAACGTAAACTGCAAAGAAACTCGTTTGTAAAAGCGCAGAAGATAGTTTGCAGTTATAAGTAGAATCAAAACGTAAATGTAAACTGCAATATAAAGATCGTACGAAAACACCGATTTACGTCTGAATGCAGATTCGGAAAGATCAGAACTTAGAAACTTGTTCATAAAAGCGCAGAGAGCAGTAGCTATGTAGGAGGTTTGCAGTAATGATAAAGTGCTCAAAATAAAAGCAAACCAGAGATTTAGAGTGGTTCGGTCAGTCTTGACCTACTCCACTTTTGGCTTCCTCTACCGACGAGGTCACCGACGTCATCTAGAGGCCTTCCTTCAATAGGCGAAGGCCAACTGCCCTCTTACAGATTCACTCCTTTTGACGGGCTTAGGAGACAACCCTTACAGAAGTTTTCTCTCCTCTCTTTACAACTCAAACTTGAAGAATAGAAAGAGGAGAACTAGCAGTTTTGAGCTCTAAGAAACACAGAAAGATAGCAAGATTTCGAGTGTGTGTTCTGTGCTTTCAGTGCTGAATGGGTGGGGTATTTATAGGCCATAACCCAGTTCAAATTTGGAGCTCAAAACGATCAAATCCCGGAATTCCGGGATTAGGCGGTTGCACCTCCTGATTGGAGAGGTTGCACCGCTTGGCAGAGCTCGAAGACTGAGCCTCTAGGCGGTGCCACCTTTGTCAGGGGCGGTTGAACCTCTCTGCCAGAGCTCAAAGACCGAGCTCAGGCGGTTGCACTGCCTGACTGGAGAGGTTGCACCGCCTGGCAAAGCTCGAAACTTGAGCTCTGGCGGTGCTACCTCTTGACAGAAGAGGTTGCCCCGCCCAGTCTCGCTCGGAGACTGAGCCCGGGCGGTTGCACCTCCTGGCTAGGGCGGTTGCACCGCCCAGTCTCGCTTGGAGACTGCCTCCTGGGCGGTGCTACCTCTTATCCTGGCGGTGCTACCTCCTAGCACTATTTCAGGTTCGAATGAGTTGATTCATTCGGCCCAATTTGGGTCTTTCAGGGGTCCGATTGCCCCAAGATTAAGTTAATGGGATCACCTCCCATTTCTAACTTAATCATAGTGCTAACTACGATTATTTCCTAAGACATTTACTGTAACTTGCTCCGGTACGTCAATCGCTTCTTCCGGTGAGCTTCCGACGAACTTCCGTCGATCATCCGATGAACCCTCGGTGATGCTCCTGCGGACTTCCGGCAAACTCCTGGACTTGCGACGATCCACTTAGCGAGTTCCGACAAGCTTCTTTGGCAAGCTCTTGGACTTCTCGGATTTGTTCCCGCAGAACCTCCGACGACCGTTCGAACTTCCGTAGAACTCTCGAACTCCCAACGTGATCATTGTCTTGACTCCGGCGCAACTCCTGCTGCATGTCTTACTTTCATCGTAGTTAATCCTGCACACTTAAAACAAAAACTTCAATCGAGACAATTAATCCTAAGCAATTAACCAAGTTGTCCGGCATGTCATTGGTCCCTCGACGCTTCGTCCGATTCTTCGGCGCATTGTCCTTTCCTGCAGCCTATTGCCCAATCGGCCTGTTGACTCCGCAACTCCGATATCCTTGGCACAATACCCGCTCTTCTTGGCCCGATGCCCGAGTCCATGGCCCGAAGCCTTCTATCGATACGTCGATCGATCCACCGGCCCGACGTCCAATCTTCTGACATGTTCTTCTGGCACAACATAATGTTCCTGCTTTAATTGTCTCATCCTGATCGAAGCACCCTGCGTCACTCAAAACGCAGATTAAATCATAAACATATATCAAGTAGTTTCATCATCAAAATACGAGATTCAACACCTTTATGATTTAAAACTTAACAAATCCATTTATCTCCATTCCAAAAGTGTTTCCAACAAACACAACTATCAACCTTTCAAATTCTATTCGTCATTATCTTGATATTAGTTTGATATCAAAGTTAAAGGCTAGAGATTATGGCAAGGTAGAATAGAAAAGATGTAGTTGGTGAACGTAAAGATGATGTTAAGTTCTTGAGGTTGCAACTACAGAGGTTGCTATATAGTTTATAAGAAACAAATGAAATACTTGAAGAAGAAACAACTAGTATAAAAATGATGCCCAAGAGTTTGGTTCTAATGATGATACATCTCCTCACATAAGGGAATTGAAAAGATATCGAGCAAGGTATAGAGACCAAGATGAGTGGTAGAATAAATGCAACCCAATATTGGATATCTTAGAGTTTGAAAGTAAAATTGATATTAATAATTTTATTAATTGACTTAATATGTTGGAAAGAATATTCAAGTTTCATGAACCACCAAAACAAAAGAAAGTAAAGCTTGTGACACTCAAACCAAAAAAGAATGCATCTTTTTGGTTGGAAAACATGAAGAAGCAAAGAGAACATAAGGGAAAGAGTAAGATTATAACATAGGAGAAAATGAAAAGGGAGTTAAAGAGAAAATACTTGGTTGACAACTATAGGGAAGAGAACTTTCTCAAAATATATTATTTCAAGCAAAAAAATGTTAGTGTAGAAGAGTACACAACAAAGTTCGATAATCTCAGGAGAGCTTGTGGAACCAGAGGAGCAAATCATTACAAGATACTTAAGAGGTTTGAAGCATGAGATTGTTAAAGTAGTTCAACTCCAGTCATATTGGTCTTTAAATGATACGAGCAAGTTGGCTTTAAAAGTTTAGAAATAACATAAGTTTAAAAAAGGTTCTCGGTACAAGTCAAAAGAATATTATACAAGAGAAGGAAATTTCAAGCCTACTCTTCAAAACAAAATGGTGTCAAAGGTGCAAGACAAGAGTGAAGGATCTGCTGGTAGCAAACAAATACTTGTTATGATCGTTTCGGCACTAAGAGGAGGGGAGAGGGGGGTGTGAATTAGTACTTTCACAAAACTTCGATAATTTAGAAAATTCAATTCGATGAAACTCTATTGGAAATATGTTTAACTTAAGAGCGTTTGTAAGCGTAGTGAGCAAGTAAGAGTAGTAGACAATTAAATAAATAAGAAATGATAATGAAAAGTCAAACAGAAATTATAAATGGTTCGATCATCGTGACCTATGTCCACTCTCGATTCCTCTTCCATCGATGCCACCAGCATTCACTAACGATCTTCTTTTAATTGGTAAAGACAACTACCCTCTTATAACTCTTTCTCTTTTGCTAGGATCGAGTCAACACTAAGCGGGGGGGGGGTGAATTAGTACTTACGATAAAAGCATCGAATTCATACTTTCAATGAAAATCGATATGGGAAAGATGTTAACTTGAAACACATTCATAACCATAATGAAAGTAAGAAATCAGTTTGCAATTAAAATGAAAAGCTTAAAGTAAATGCAAATCAGATTTTTATAGTAGTTTGATAGTTGTGACCTATATCCACTCCCGATTCCTCTTCACTCGAGGCCACTGACTTCCACTACTAGTCTTTCTTCAATGGGCGAAGACCAACTACCCTCTCACAACCATTTCTCTTTTTCATGGGTTTAAGAGATAACCCTTACAAGCTTCACACCTCTCTCAGAATAAGTCCGAAACTTAAAGAGGAGGAGGACACTTAGCACTTTTTTAACTCAGAATAACAACCCCTTTCTGCTCAAATTCTTACTTCTCCATGCAGGAATAGCTAGGATATTTATAGACCCTAAATGACTTCAAAATTGGAGCAAAAACAGGTCTTATCCTTGGTTTCCTGGGTCCTGGTGGTACCACCGCCTATGTTGAGATGTACTTTCGCCTGTAGCACTGATACTGGGTGGTACCACCACCCAGTTTGGAGGTACCACTGCTTGACATAGTCTTGGAAACTATCTTGGAGACTGAGCCACTAACAGTGCCATTGCCTTGTTGAATCTCGGATTTTGATGATGAAACTAATTGATAGTGTTTATGATTTAATTTGCGTTTTAAGTGATGTAGGAAGCTTCGATCAAGGAGAGATAATTAAAGCAGGAATAATCATGTTGAGCTTTACATTATTGCCTTGAATTCCTATATACTTTTGTCCTTTAATTATTTGTACACCTGCAGCTATCATGTAAAGTTCATGATTGTATCGCAATGATTTGTATATGCACATGCATTCCATTGTTCCGCATGTGTTTCCGATATATACCAACCTTATTGTTCACAATGCCCTTTTATACTCCAGTGTTTATGGGATTGTCTGGACCTTTGCCAGAAATAGTAAAGGGATTATTTGGACCTTTGCTAGAAATAGTAAAGGGATTATCTGGACTTTTGCCAAAAATGGTAAAGGGTATGTGCTTAGAGCCTGCAATGCTCTAGATTATGTTTGAGATCTCACTTCACCTTCTATCTGTTTGATATGAAATTCAGAGCTGCCCTAGCACTTGGGCAGGGTGAGAGGGCTCGAGTAGGAAAGGGCTACCCGTGGATGGAGTCGAGAACTCATCATGGCGTGAAGCCACCACTGAGTTAAACCTCACATGCACTATACTAGGGTACGACGTCTGAGCTTCTGTTTCGTATTTTGTATTAATATGCTCCAAAATGCTTCCTATGCTATTGATATACATCAAAATGCTTCTTACATCTTTGATATGCTTTCAAATATTTCATATGTCATGGATATGCTTCTTATGCCAATGATATGCTCCAATTAGCCCTTAATCCATTGTTATGAATAAAACATGCTTTGAATGAAATGACATTGTAACTCTGCATTCGTCGAGTGACTATCTTTGAACTCTTGTATCTCTACCTTGTATTTTGAAACCTTATTGTTTGAAACTGTCTTATTTGCCAACAGATATGTTAGTCACTTGCTGAGCTCTATGTGTTAGGATCGGAGCGGCACTAAGAGGGGGGGGGGTGAATTAGTGCAGCGGTAAAGTGTGATAAACTTTTGATGATTTAAACACTTTCGGAAACTTCGTATGATAAAAGTAACGTTTTCGTTTGAAACCATTTCGATTGCGTTTTAACTTGAAGAGATAAGTAAGACGGAGACAAAGAAGTAGAGCATTAAAGTGCAAATGGTTTGCAGTAATGTAAATGACAATAAGTAAATGCAAACCAGAGATCACGCCAATTTTACAGTGGTTCGGTCAAATGACCTACATCCACTTGCGAGGCCCCTCTTCGATGAGGCTCCCACCTTCCACTAGCAAATCTCTTGAAGGGGAAGGGTAAATACCCCTCTTACAACTTTTTACAAGCGGTTCACTCTCTTATAGATTTTCAGCAAAAAAGAAGGAGGTGAACACTAGCAAATTGAAAACAAGACTAGTAAAGACTTTTCTAAGACCTTTCTCTCAAACAATTACTGCTCAAAAAGTTGTTATCTCAGTTGAGATTTGAGGGGTATTTATAGGCCTCAAGAAGATTCAAATTTGGGCTCCAAAATTTGAATTCTCTTTGGGTTCCCGATGCTGGCGGTGCCACCGCCTGTCAGTGGCGATGCCACCGCCTGTCACTGTCAGACATTGACAGTGCTGGGCGGTGCCACTGCCCAGCCAGGCGGTGCCACCGCCCAGCTCTCGGGTGCTGGGCGGTGCAACCGCCTAGTCTGGCAGTGCCACCGCCAGACCCTTCGGTTCACTTGTTGGGCTTCAAATTTAGCCCAAACCAAGTCTAATTTTGGGCCCAGTTGGCCCCTAACCAGGATATAGGATTATCTCTTAATCCTAATCCTAATTACAAGTGAACTACATAACAAAAAAAACATCCTAAGCAAGTTTTCAACCGCGAACGTCGAGTCTTGTTCCGGCGAGCTTTCCGACGAATCTTCTTCCGACGGACTCCCAGCAAGCTCCCGAACTTGTGATGACTTTAACGAGTAGCCGAGCCTTCTTGGTGATCTCCGTGAACCTCCGACGATCTCTTCGGCGAACTTCCGAAAATTCCGACAGGTTCCCGATTTCTTCTCGGTTGGTTCCGGCAGCATCTCCGACGATTTTTCGGACTCTTAAACATCCATCGAACTTGACTCCGATGTTCTTGCTTTATGTTTTCTGGTTATCGTAGTTAATCCTGCACACTTAACTCAATAATATGGATTAGATCAATTAACCCATCAATTGATTTTATCATCAAAATCCGAGATTCAACAATCTCCCCCTTTTTGATGATGACAATCAATTGATGACGGAGTTAAACATAACTCCCCCTATCTATATGCCATATTATGAGAAGATGAAAACACTTGAATTTCATCCATTGAATTCAAGCATAAACTGATAAGTTCTAACCATAGAACTTATCGTTATTCTCATTAAGTAATAGTAAATACAAAACTTCGATGAAAATCATTTTCAAGTCGAATGATAAGAGATAATTTTTACTACGGCAGGAGATAAAGATTTTCAACATAAATTTCATAATATAAATGTAAGGCATGTTTTCAATATGATCAATCAATCTTGTAATATTCTCAAAGATTTTGCAAGATATATAAGATATTCATATCACACAAGCTTTTGCAATTTATATAAGTCATGCTATTACAAGGCATATAAGACATTCATATCACACAAGCTTTTGCAATTCATATAAGTCATGCTATTAAAATGGTATAAGTCATCACTTTTCTCCCCCTTTGTCATCAACAAAAAGGGAATGAGACTCGAAGCACATAATTTGTGATTATAACATCAGGAATTCAGCATTGATCATAAAAATTTTATCATTCAAAATTAAGTATGCTAAAATATTTACGCAAAGTTTATCTTAAAGGAAAATTCAGCATTCATCCATTTTATCAAATCTCTTCTTTCTATAAATAACAAAAATTGTAGATGTACAAGGAAGAGATAGTGATAAAAAAATTTCAAGTAGTAACTCCAATAAGCCAAGATCATAATTCGAATACAAATCCATTCAAATTCAATTCGTCAACTTGAAACTCATAATCAAGCCATCAAAATCAATTTCGAGATTCACTAGATATCATAAAATCATTAATCTTGATCAGATGGGAGCGGTGTTTGACTCAAGATAGGATAAGATAATTTAACATGTTATTTAGAATCGAAAGAGAAGGATCAGATTCATCGAGGAATGGAGAGAGGATGAAAAACTTTACGGAGAAATCCATTCAAATAAGTTTATTCTTAGGGACAATTTAACATACCTAATTCCCTTCTAATGAATTCAAATTGGTCTTCACTCAAAGCTTTTGTAAATATATCTGCTAATTGATGCTTTGTGTCAATGAATTCTAGAACAACATCATTGTTAAGGACATGATCGCGTATGAAATGATACCTAACGTCGATGTGCTTAGTTTTAGAGTGCTGAATTAGATTTTTAGTAAGACATATGGCACTAGTATTATCACATTTTATGGGAATGTTTTTAAAGTGAATTCCATAGTCTTCTAATGTAATTTTCATCCAAACAACTTGTGCACAGCATGCACTTGCAGCAATGTATCCAGCTTCCGCCGTAGATAGTGCAACTAAATTTTGTTTCTTGGAAGTCCAAGAAAAAAGTGCATGTCCTAAAAATTGGCATGTTTCGGATGTACTTTTTCTATCTATCCTGCATCCGCCAAAATCGGCATCTACATAAGCTATTAAATCGAATTTTTCATATTTTGGATACCACAGTCTTAGATTTGGAGTTCCTTTAAGATATCTAAATATTCTTTTAACACTTTTAAGATGAGATAATTTAGGATTTGATTGAAACCTAGCGCAAAGTCCTACACTAAACATAATATCCGGTCTAGTCGCGGTGAGGTAGAGTAGACTACCTATCATTCCCCTATATATTTTTTGATCAAAATTTTCACTATTTTCATCTATATCTAACTTGGTCACAGTACTCATAGGGGTGTTTATTGCTTTTGAATTATCCATGTTAAATCGTTTTAACAATTCTAATGTATATTTAGATTGGTTAAGAAATATACCATCACTAAGTTGTTTGATTTGTAATCCCAAAAAGAAAGTTAATTAACTCATTAAACTCATTTCAAATTCATGACTCATACATTTGGCAAATGATTCACATAGTGATTCATCCGAATAGCCAAAAATAATATCGTCAACATAAATTTGCATAATAAGAAAATTATTTTCAAAATGTTTAATAAACAATGTAGTATTAACCTTGCCTTTAGTAAAATTATTTAAAATAAGAAAGGAACTAAGCCTTTCATATCAAGCTCTAGGAGCTTCTTTCAAGCCATAAAGAGCCCTTAGTCAATTTGAATACATGGTTAGGAAGAAGAGAATTTTCAAATCTGGGAGATTGTTCGACATATACTTCTTCGGAAATAAAACCATTCAAGAAAGCACTTTTGACATCCATTTGAAATAGTTTAAAATTATTACTACTCGCATAGGCAATGAGCATCCTTATGGCTTCTAATTGAGCCACGGGAGCGAAGGTTTCTTCGTAATCGATACCTTCTTCTTGGTTGAAACCTTTGGCCACTAATCTAGCCTTGTTTCTAACCACGATACCATTTTCATCTTGGTTGTTTCTAAAGACCCATTTAGTACCAATGACTAAATGGTCACTAGGTCTAGGAACAAGCTTCCATACCTTATTCCTCTCAAATTGATTCAATTCCTCTTGCATTGCGATAACCCAAAAATCATCTTTTATGGCCTCGTCAATGCATTTAGGTTCGATTTGAGAAAGGAAGACGGCGTTAGCACAAAAATTCTTGAAAGAGAAACGAGTTTGAACCCCTTTTGATGTATCTCCTATAATTAGCTCCTTTGGATGAGCATCTATATACTTCCATTCCTTGGGTAAGGAAATTTCAGAAGAAGGTACATCCAAGTTGCTATTTTGAGGAGGGGGTTCATTTAAATTCAAATTATCAAAACCAAGATCATCATCAAAATTATTTTTCTTTAAATTAGAAATTTCATTAAAAACTACATGAATAGACTCTTCTATTACTAAGGTTCTTTTGTTAAAAACCTGGAAAGCCTTAGAAACGGAAGAGTAACCAAGAAAGATGCCTTCATCGGATTTAGCATCAAATTTTCCTAAGGCATCCCTTTCATTCAAAATAAAGCATTTACAACCGAAAACTTTAAAAT
Source organism: Musa acuminata AAA Group (assembly GCF_036884655.1). NCBI lineage: Eukaryota > Viridiplantae > Streptophyta > Magnoliopsida > Zingiberales > Musaceae > Musa > Musa acuminata. The sequence goes on along the minus strand of NC_088357.1, from coordinate 22,808,170 downwards.
AGGAAATATTTGGTTTTTTGTTATTCCATAATTCATAGGGAGTTTTTGATAAGGATGGTCTTATTAGGACTCTATTCATGATGTAGCAAGCCATATTTACGACTTCGGCCCAAAAATACTTAGGTAAACTATGTTCATTTAACATAGTTCTTGCCATTTCTTGTAGATTTCTATTTTTTCTTTCAACTACTCCATTTTGTTGGGGATTCCTCGGAGTGGAGAAGTTGTGATTGTATCCATTAACCTCACAAAAATTTTGAAAGTCACGGTTTTGAAATTCGCCACCATGATCACTCCGAATTGATGAAATCATGAAACCTTTTTCGTTTTGAGTGAGTTTACAAAATTTAGAGAAACACTTGAAGCAATCACTTTTGTGAGCTAAGAAATAGGTCCAAGTGTATCTAGTATAGTCATCCACAATTACAAACGCATATTTGCTTCCCCCTAGACTTGTCGTGTCAATTGGTCCAAATAAGTCCAAATGAATCAATTGTAATGGTCTAGTGGTGCTAATTTGAGTTTTTGGTTTGAAACTAGTTTTTATTTGTTTACCTAGTTGACATGCATCGCATACTTTGTCCTTAATAAACTTTATATTTGGAATTCCTCGCACTAAATCTCTAGATGAGATCTTAGATATTAGTTTCATGCTTGCATGGCCTAGTCTCCTATGCCAAAGCCAAGCATCATCATTTAAAGCGGAGAAGCACATTTCATTACTTAGTTCATCAAGGTTGATGGTGTAGACATTATTTTATTTTAATGCAATCATAATTATGTTATGGTTTGGTTTTTCAATAATACACACATTTGATTTAAATCTAACGATATAACTTTTATCGCATAATTGACTAACACTCAAGAGATTATGTTTCAATCCATCAACTAGTAAGACATCATTAATAGAAAATTTTAATTTGTTACCTATGGTTCCCTTGCCAATGATTTTGCCTTGGTTGTTATCTCCGAAGGTGACGTACCCTTCTTCTTTGCTAGTGAGCATAGAGAAATGAGATGGATCTCCAGTTATATGTCTTGAGCATCTACTATCTAGATACCATCTCTTGCTCCTAGCTTGTGATGGTGTATGTTTCTACAAGAAGGGATTATTTTTAGGTACCCATTTTCTTTTGGGTGCCTTAAAAACTTGTTCATCATATTGCATAGAATTGATCATGGTTCCTTTAGGAACCCAAATTAGTTTGTTCAGACTAATTTTCTTGAATGGACATTTATAAGTTTTATGTCCATATTTGTAACAAAAGTTGTAATTGCTTTGGTGCCGAACATGTAAGACGGGGCCTTTAATGAAAGTGGTTGGATTTTGGTGAGGACTTCTCACAAATCCGATTCCACTTCTTTTAGGAACGTGACCCTTATTTGTAAGGATCATGTTCAAAGATTTGCTACCAACCTCGAATTTCTTCAAGGTGTCCTTAAGTAACAAGTTCTCCTTTTGGAGAGATTCTAGATCATGGCATTTTATACATGGAGCTAAACTATCATGATATTCAGTTTTTAATTTATCGATATCACAAGTGAGACTATCATGCTCCTTTTTTAGCAATTTGTATTTTCTACTAATTGTCTTACATTCATCAAATAACTCATGGAAAGCATTTAATAATTCATGATAAGGTAAATCTGCATTAATTAAATTTGTTACCTCTTCTCCGATGGCCATTAGGGCGTAATGAGCAACTTGCTCGGTGTTGGACTCCTCTTCTTCGGACGCGCTTGAATCATCCCATGTTGCCTTGAGCGCCTTCTTCTTTGATGTTCTCTTTTTGGCTTGAGGACAATCGTTCTTGTAGTGTCCCGATTTTTTGCATTCATAGCAAATCACTTGGTCCTTCTTTTGTTCGAATTTATTTTTTGTATTATTTTTAAATTTGTTCTTTCTTAAATATTTTTTAAATTTTTGAGTCAAAAGTGCAATGTCATTGTCACTGTCCTCATCACTTGATGTTCCTTTCAAGTGGTCTTCCTGTGATTTGAGTGCCATATCCTTCCTGTTCTTTGGAAGGGGGTTCTCGAGCTCGTCATGAGCTTGACATGTCATTTCGTAGGTCATTAGAGACCCAATGAGTTCTTCAAGAGGGAATGTTTTAAGGTCTTTGGCCTCTTGAATGGCCGTAACTTTTGGATCCCAACTTTTAGGGAGGGATCTTAAGATTTTAGTTACTAATTCAAAGTTAGTAAAATCTTTACCAAGAGATTTGAGTCCATTGATGACATCCGTAAACCAGGTGTACATGTCTCCGATGGACTCACTTGGTTTCATTCGGAAAAGTTCGTAAGAGTGCACAAGGATGTTGATTTTGGACTCTTTCACTCGGCTAGTGCCTTCATGAGTGACCTCAAGAGTTCTCCAAATATCAAAAGCCGAATCACAAATTGAAACACGATTAAATTCATTTTTGTCTAGTGCACAAAACAAGGCATTCATAGCCTTTGCATTTAAAGCAAAAACCTTCTTCTCCGATTCATTCCATTCGCTCATCGGAAGAGAAGATTTTTGAAATCCGTTTTCAACAATAGTCCAAAGCTCGAAATCTATAGAAATGAGGAAGATCCTCATACGAGTCTTCCAATAAGTATAATTCGACCCATTAAACAAGGGTGGATGTGTGATAGAATGACCCTCATGTATGCCGGAGTAAGCCATCTCTCTTGGGTATCAAACCAAATGAGAGTGAGCCTTGCTCTGATACCAATTGTTAGGATCGGAGCGGCACTAAGAGGGGGGGGGGGGGGGGTGAATTAGTGCAGCAGTAAAGTGTGATAAACTTTTGACGATTTAAACACTTTCGGAAACTTCATATGATAAAAGTAACGTTTTCGTTTGAAACCGTTTCGATTGCGTTTTAACTTGAAGAGATAAGTAAGACGGTGACAAAGAAGTAGAGCATTAAAGTGTAAATGGTTTGCAGTAATGTAAATGACAATAAGTAAATGCAAACCAGAGATCACGCCGATTTTACAGTGGTTCGCTCAAATGACCTACATCCACTTGCGAGGCCCCTCTTCGATGAGGCTCCCACCTTCCACTAGCAAATCTCTTGAAGGGGAAGGGTAAATACCCCTCTTACAACTTTTTACAAGCGGTTCACTCTCTTACAGATTTTCAGCAAGAAAGAAGGAGGTGAACACTAGCAAATTGAAAACAAGACTAGCAAAGACATTTCTAAGACCTTTCTCTCAAACAATTGCTGCTCAAAAAGTTGTTATCTCAGCTGAGATTTGAGGGGTATTTATAAGCCTCAAGAGGATTCAAATTTGGGCTCCAAAATTTGAATTCTCTTTAGGTTCCCGATGCTGGCGGTGCCACCGCCTGTCACTGTCAGACATTGACAGTGCTGGGCGGTGCCACCGCCCAGCTCTCGGGTGCTGGGCGGTGCAACCGCCTAGTCTGGTGGTGCTGCCGCCAAACCCTTCGGTTCACTTGTTGGGCTTCAAATTTAGCCCAAACCAAGTCTAATTTTGGGCCCAGTTGGCCCCTAACCAGGATATAGGATTATCTCTTAATCCTAATCCTAATTACAAGTGAACTACATAACAAAAAAAACATTCTAAGCAAGTTTTCAACCGTGAACATTGAGTCTTGTTCCGGCGAGCTTTCCGACGAATCTTCTTTTGACGGACTCCCAGCAAGCTCCCGAACTTGTGATGACTTTAACGAGTAGCCGAGCCTTCTCGGTGATCTCCGTGAACCTCCGACGATCTCTTCGGCGAACTTCCGAAAATTTCGACAGGTTCCCGATTTCTTCTCGGTTGGTTCCGGCAACATCTCCGACGATTCTTCGGACTCTTAAACGTCCATCGAACTTGACTTCGGTATTCTTGCTTTGTGTTTTCTGGTTATCGTAGTTAATCCTGCACACTTAACTCAATAATATGGATTAGATCAATTAACCCATCAATTGATTTTATCATCAAAATCCGAGATTCAACACTATGTGCTAGTTATAGATGCCCAACAAGCCAATCACGTGAGTGATGACATGTGTGACTTGATACAGAATCTTTTTGCTTATTATATTTTGGCATATATCACTTTATAACTATTGCATATATGCATATATATATATATTGTGATGTCTTTGGATTTGTGCAATGGGAATCAGATCATGATGAGATCATGATAATGAGATCGATTCACCTTTAAACACAGATCCTAAATAATCCCGGTCATAGGTTACTCAAGAGGGACATCATGATAACCGGACAGACTAGTGTGCTGTATACCTGTCCATATGATGGATGCAGCTGGTCTCATAGCTACTCGTGTAGGGACACTAGGGATACAGTACAGGTGCTCATTGGAGAATGAGTTCACTGATTGATTCGCTTACAGAATGCTGGATGGTTGATGATGCCTTATTGTCAGACAATGATTCCGTAGTCCTAGTGGTGTATCTGGTCCTTAGACTTGAGACACCAAGGATGTCCTGTATGAGTGCTCCACTCTTTGATACCAGACTTATAGGTTTGGCTGTCCCAGATCTAGTACAGTTGGTCATTGGGAGTGGTAGTCGACCTTACGAGGGCTATTGAGTGTCGATAGAGGATCATCCACTCTCGGCGTCATGAGAGAAATATCCCATGTGTTCTTGCTCAAACAAATCCCTAGCTAGGGTCATTCGGGTTGAGAGAGAAAGAGTTCTCCGGAAGAATCCGATTAGAGCGAGACTCGAGTAGAAACCGTATAGGTCTGACAGCACCATGCTCGATATACGGTCTTTGGGATATTAGATGGATGAGGGACTATAGGTACACGGTAACTGAGGACAGATAGGTCAAATGGATTGGATTCCCCTATATCGTTTGGGGACTATGGCGTAGTGGCCTAGTACGTCCGTAGTCGATGAGTCGAGTGAATTATTACAGAGATAATAATTCACTGAGTTAGAAGGAGTTCTAACAAGTTTGACTCACAGCCAGCTCGATATTGGGCCTAGAGGGTCACACACATATTGTAGGCATTGCGATGAGTAGAGGTTCAGATATGAGATATCCGACGGAGCTCTTGTCTTATTGGATGCAGATCCAATACCCACTAGGGGAGGACCCATTAGGGTTTGGCAGGGGATCTCTATAAATAGGAGGGATTCAGAGCCTCATAGGCTAGAGCCTTTGCTTACCTCTCCTATTCTCTTGCTTGGAGTTTTGAGGAGCGTCGTCGTGCCATGTGGATCACCGCTAGAGAGGAGGACGCTTGACCTCCTTCACCCTCTCCTAAAGATCTGCAAGGAAACAGAGATATACGATCTCCCTAGGTAACACAATCTATTCTATACGCAGTTTTCAGTTTCGCGGATTTTGCGCACTAATCTTCGCACGACGACGAACATCTCTTTGGGAATCAGGGATTTTTTTTCTTGTTCTTTTGTTGTGTATGTGATGTCGCCCCCAAGACTTCCCAACACTATGTACTCACCTCGTTGCTATATAAAATTTTCAGGATAGCTTGTCGCTCGCTAGAATGTTTAAAATGGGCTGAGGCAATGGAAGGCCAGATGATTTTGGGGCAAATCTTTCATACTTGATAAGTTGATGTTGTATAAGTTCCTTTTGTGTGAATTGAAATATCAACGATAACTCTATATTGATGTGTCTTGTAAATATTTGGAACATACCTCTCATGTCGAGATTTTGGGAATGTTAAGTTTAAACTCTATAATGATATAAATATATGGTACATGTTGGTTTTGTGATTGTATAAATTGCCACGCTTATGGATTTATAATGTGGTTATGATTTAGTTACATTGGCTTTGGATTTTGTGAATCATTAAGTGATATGATGATATGATTCAAAACTGCACAGGTTATATGGATTATGGAATATATGGAAATGACTCGAATGCTTTCTCAATATTCTCAAACATGTGATTAGATCCTAGAATGTATTGTTGTTAATCTATAATAAATTTGGGGTGGGGCGTGACACCTGCAGCCTAACACTGGGCGGTACCACCGCCTAGTCTAGTGGTACTATCGCTTGGGAGACCGTGTTTGGGCGGTACCACTGCCCAGACTGGTGGTACCACCGCTTGATAGTCTCTCGGAGATTGTGTTTGTGCGGTACCACCGCCTAACATAGTCTCAAAGACTGTGCCACGATGGTTTCAATTGTTGGGTCATTGTTTAAGCCTTCCACTTGGCCCAACATAACCCAAACTTGGGCCTAGTTGGCCTCTAATTGAGTTGGTCTAATTACATTTTAAACTAACTTAATTAGACTATAAACTAACTCGATCTAGACATAATCGATTACAAATAAATCCTTTGTTGTCTGTCATGTCATTGGTTCTTCCGGTGCTTCATTCGATCCTTCAACGCATCGTCCTCTCCTTCAACGTATTGCCCAATTAGTATGTTGTCTTTGTTAGGATCAAGAGCGCACTAAGAGGGGGGGTGAATTAGTGCAGCAGAAAACTTTCGTCGGTTAAAATCTGATTTCATCGAAAACCATTTTGGAAAGATCTTTAAATTGAAAGCAAACGGAAGTGTAGTTGGTGTAAAGCAATGGACACTAGAGGCCTTCCTTCAATAGGCGAAGGCCAACTACCCTTTTACAGTTTTTCTCCTTTTGACGGGCTTAAGAGACAACCTTTACAAGTTTTCACTCCTCTCTTGAATGATCAACATTTAGAAAGAAAGAGAGAGAAGAACTCTAACTTTTACAATACTTTTAAGCCTTTAAATAATCAGAATTAAAGCAAGCTTTCGATTCCCTTTCATGCAGGAAAGGGTGGGGTTTATATAGGCCCCAATCAGTTTGAAATTGGAGCTGAAAAGTGTCCATTCCCGGATTTTCGGGGTCCTAGCGGTACTACCGCCATAACTGGGCGGTACTACCGCCTGTCATCTATCACTGAGCGGTACTATCGCTCAGTTTGGGCGGTACTACCGCCTGACAGCGCTCGAAGACCGAGCTCAGGTGGTACCACCGCTGGCAGTAATAACTGCTGGCGGTACCACCGCCTGACAGGGGCGGTACTATTACCCAGAACTCCTAGGAGACTGAGTCTCCTGGGCGGTGCCACCGTCAGCTAGGAATTCTGGATCCGAATGGGCTGTTTCATTCGTCCCAATTTGGGTCTATTAAGGGCCCAGTTGGCCCCTAATTAAGTTAGTGGGATCACCTCCCAATCCTAACTTAATCTACATAATAACTACGACAATTAAGATATCAATACTGCAAATCATGTTTCGATGCGTCAATCGCTTCTTCCGGCGAGCTTCCGGCGAACTTCCGGCGAACATCCGACGAACCCTCGGCGATGCTCCGGCAGACTCCCAGAAAACTCCTGGACTTTGTGATGATCTTCTTGGCGAGTTCTGACGAGCTTCTTTGGTAAGCTCTTGGACTTCTTGAATTGTTTCCGTAGAACTTTCGATGAACGTTTGGACTTCCGACGAACTCTCGAACTCCCAACATGATCTTGGTCTTGACTCCGGCTCAACACCTGCTGCATGTCTTACTGCCATCGTAGTTAATCTTGCACATGTAAAAACACACTTCGATCTAGACAATTAATACTAAGCATTAATTAAGTTTTCCGGCATGTCATTGGTCCCTCGACGCTTCGTCCGATTCTTCGGTGCATCGTCCTCCCTTGCGGCCTATTGCCCAATCGACCAATTGACTCTGCAGCTCCGATATCCTTGGCATAATATCCGCTCTTCTTGGCTCGATACCCGAATCTATGGCCCGAAGCCTTCTGTCGATACGTCGACCGATCCACCGGCCCGACGTCCAATCTTTGACATGTTCCTCCGGCCCAACATGATTTTTCCTGCTTTAATTGTCTCATCTTGATTGAAGCATCCTGCATCACTCAAAACATAGATTAAAACATAAACACATATCAGTTGGTTTCATCATCAAAATACGAGATTCAACAATCTCCCCCTTTTTGATGATGACAACCAATTGATGATGGAGTTAACCTTAACTTTCAGAGTTTAAACAAACTCCCCTATCAATATGCCTTATTAATAGAAACTCTTGGATTCAAAAATCCAAGCAATATGTCATGATCAAATCATGCATGACATCAACATACTTCTCCTCCTTTGTCATCAACAAAAAGGAAAAGTTCCACTTTCTAGGTGATTGAAAATATAAGTTCAACTCATTGTATGAAAAACATAATATCAAGTTTTATCATCATGCAATTTGAAGCTAGAAAATTTAGCAAGTGTTACATCATGCTTAGAACATTCAAGCTATCAAGTGTAAGTTTTACAACATACAAGCTAGCAAATTTAAAGATGTGCAAATTGACATATTTGCTTTTCTTTGCGATGTGCAAGATAGCATTTCTTTATAATGTTCAAGATAGCAAGTTCTACATTATGCTAGCTAGCATATTAGAGATGTTCAAGAAAGTAACTCTTGCTTTTTGAAATATGCAAGTTGTAAGCTAGCAAATTTTTGCTTCCTTTGCAATGTTTGAGCTAGCAATTTTGCTTCCATTGCAAAGTGCAAGTTAGCATATTTTGCATCTTGAGATAGGCAAGATAGCACTTTTGGTATAAAAATTTATAGTATGCAAGCTATCAAATTTTACAAATAAAAAATTTAGTAAAATTTTACATCTTTTGAGATGTGCAAGATGGACTATTTTGCCTCTTTTTGAAATGTGTAACTTGGCAAACATTGCTTCTCTTGAGATTTGCAAGATAACACTTCTTGCTTCTTTTTTGAGATTAGCAAGCTAGCAAGTTTACCTCTTTTCGAATTGTGCAAGCTAGCATCTTTTTCTTTGAGATGTGCACATTAGCAACTCTTTCTCCCCCTTTGTCATTATAAAAAAGAAGGGAAGAATACAATTTTGTATCTCTTTTTCTCTTTATAATAATTTTCAAATCATGACAAAGAAAAATAGCATAGATGAAAATTCAAGTCATTAATGTCAAAACAATTATTTTATCATGAATATTTCATCATTGCATGCATTCATATCATCTCATGAAGAATATCAAGAAGAACTTGGTGATGAGATATTACTTGATGAATGCAAGGAATTGTGCATAAAAATCATATCATGAGAGATAAGATCATATAAATATCAAAGGACATGATTCATATATTAAATCTCATCTTAAATAAAATACCAAGAAGAATCGTAGGAGAACGATTAATGAAAAATCTTGATTCATAATAAATCTTAATTTGTAAATATCAAGGAATCAAGATCATGACCTGGATAAAAAATTATTCAAATTTAAGTCATCAAAATCCTTTTCAAAGTCTAAGAGATTTGTAAAAATGATACAAATGGATTCATAAAAATCAATAAGATAGAGAAAAATAAATTTCAAGAAAAATATTTTCCTCTTTTTAGTTGTTTCAATTCATATGGTTTTATTTCATTCAAGCATGTCTTTTTTCATTTATGCCAAATAAAAATATATACCATCAATCGTTTAGGATCGAAAAATAAATTTCATCATAAAAACCATCAAGATCAATAAACCATAAATTACTTGAAAATTATCATGCATAATTTTGAAATTTATTAAGCATGATCATTATGCAAGACATCAAAACATTGTTTCAAAACATTTAATATTTTCATTACATAATTACATCATTATGCATCATCGAAATTGATTTTATAAAGCATTTTTCTTTTTAGGTGAATCAACTTTTCATGCTTAGTTTTCCATACAAAAGCCATGCATCATCATTAAGCATGATATCAAACTTCTAAATATTTTCATCAAGCATGGTTTCACTCAAATTCAGAAATCATCAAGATATACATTATTTATTCTAAAAAAAAAACATACATATGATCATTATTAGATTTAAATCTAACATTCTATTCCATTATAAAACATGCAATTTTCATTATCATTTTCAAAATTACTAGCATGATCATAATTTTTGTATTTTCATTTTTAAACATAAAATTTTTAAGAAAAATAATATTTCTAAAATAAGTTAGGGGGATTTTGATTACCTCATTGTTGAAAGCGCTTAAGGCGTAGTTTGCCTCCTCGCCTTTGTTGATTTTCTCCTCGTCTTCGGAGGAGCTTGATTCATCCCACTTTATGTTCTTCTTCTTACGTTCAAAGCAATTAGTTGCATACTTTTTGTTCTTGTTATTTAATTCTTATTTCATGAACTTTTTAAATTTCTTAGTGAGTAGTTAATGTTCAACATCACTTGAGCTTATGCTCGAGTGGTCTTCAAATGTTCTAAGTTCAAAATCCTTCATATTCTTTGGAATGTGGTTCTCAAGTTCTTTATATGTATTGAACGTCATTTTATAGGTCATCAAAGACCCTATTAGTTCTTTGATCAAAAAAGCATTTAAATTTTTTGATTCTTGAATTGTGATTACTTTTAAATCCCAAGTTTTAGAAAGTGAGCGTAAAATCTTGTTAACGAGTTCAAAATTTGAAAAGCTTTTACCAAGTGCTTTTAGACTATTGATGACATCTGTAAAATGGGTGTACATGTCTCTAATAGTCTCTCTTGGTTCCATACAAAACATCTCAAAATCATGCATTAAAAAAATTACTTTAGAATCTTTTACACTACTTGTGCCTTCGTGTGTGATTTCGAGAATATGCCAAATATCGAAGGTCATTTCACACAAAGAAACCTGATTAAACTCCGATTTATCTAAGGCGCAAAATAGAGCATTCATAACTCTAGCATTTATAGAAAAAGTCTTCTTCTCCAAATCATTCCAATTGTTCATTGGAAGAGAAGACCTTTTAAAACCAAATTTGACTATGAGCCATAAATCGAGATTCAATGAAAGCAAGAAAACTCTCATTTGAGTTTTCCAATAAGTGTAGTCTGTCCCATTGAAAAAGGAAGGATGAATGAGAGAGTGACCCTCTCGAAAGCCGAAAAGAGCCATTTCTCTTAGGTGTTAATCCAAGTGAGAAATAATGAGGCTCTGATATCAATTGTTAGGATCAAGAGCATACTAAGGGGGGGGGGGGGGGGGGGTGGTGAATTAGTGCAGCAAAAAACTTTCATCGGTTAAAATATGATTTCATCAAAAACCATTTCGAAAAAAATCTTTAAATTGAAAGCATATGGAAGTGTAGTTGATGTAAAGCAATGGAGGCAGTTTGCAGTTAAGATAAATAGCAGAATGTAAATGCAAACCAAGATTTAGAGTGGTTCAGTCAATCTTGACCTACATCCACTTTTGGCTTCCTCCTCCGACGAGATCACCGATGTCCACTAGAGGCCTTCCTTCAATAGGTGAAGGCCAACCACCCCTTTATAGCTTTTTTCCTTTTGACGGGCTTAGGAGACAACCCTTATAAGTTTTCACTCATCTCTTGAATAATCAATACTTAGAAGGAAAGAGGGAGAAGAACTCTAGCTTTTACAATGCTTTTAAGCCCTTAAATACTCAAAATTAAAGTAAGCTTTCGGTTCCCTTTCATGCAGGAAAGGGTGGGGTTTATATAGGCCCCAATTAGTTTGAAATTGGGGGTCAAAAGTGTCCATTCCCAAATTTTCAGGGTCCTGACGGTACCACTACCATAATTGGGTGGTACTACCGCCTGTCATCTATCATTGAGCGGTATTACTACTCAGTCTATGCGGTACTACCACTTGACAGTGCTCGAAGACCGAGCTCAGGCAGTACCATCGCTTGACAAGGGCGGTACCACCGCTGGCAGTAATAACTACCGACGGTACCACCGCTTGACAGGGGCGGTACTACCGCCCAGAACTCTGTTAGGACTCTAGCTAGGAGAGTCCTAATTGAGAGGGACATTCATGTAAAACCTACCTAAGCTGACCCCTATTAAAGAGATGAAGAGGCCGGCTAGGGTTAGGAGGTATTTTCTTAGAGAAGAATTAGGAGTTGTAAGGGAACATGAGTCTTGAGTAGGAGTTATATTAGGAGTTAGTTAGAAGTAAGAGTCTTAAATAGGAGTCCTATTAGGAGTTAGGGTTTAGAAGCCCTATAAATAGCCATGTATTCCTTCTCTTTTCTTAAGCAATAGATGAATCTTTTCTGTAGCCTTTGAGCAGCAACTTGGAGGGAGGAACCCCTATAGAGTTCCAAGGAGGCCGATCCCCTAAACAGATCAACCTCAAGTTTAGAATCTGCAAGGGTTCTAACATCTAGTATCAGAGCAGCATTCTTAGCATCTCGCTGCCCTTCCATAGCCATCCATTAGCCCTCCACAACCGCCCAAAGCAATTCCCACAATTGCTTAAAAGATCATCGCCAAATTTCGCCATCATCTCTACCACCGCGGATCATCCTTTGATCTCCCCATGAATTGCAACTGGTTCTGGTTTCCTACCTTATTGCTGCTACAATTTAGTTATCCCTATCTGAAAATCTAAAAAAAAAAAAAATTGTTCCTATATTGCTGCATAAACTTTTCATCACAAAGTTTTCATCTCTACAACGAAAGTTTTCTACAGCGATACTCGTGGCTCCACTAATGCCAACATAACCCCTTCGCAGATCGCTCCTGAAGTTCTTCTCTTGTTAACCTTTTCGGTGCAGGGACTCGGTTGATAGTAGGGGGGCTGAGGCCTTTAGTATTGTAGGTCGAGGAGTGATCCTAGTCCTCCGGGCTTCATGGTTCAATCGCTCCTCTTGAAGTCATGCGAAAGAGATGGCTGCCATAAGCATGTATGGTTGTCGCGTCTTAACTTCTCCCCGGATCTCCAGCTTTAAGCCCTCAATAAAGGTCCCCAATAGCTATTTTTCAGACCAATCATGAGTTTGATTAGATAACCTTTCAAACCTGGTTTGGTACTCCTGAATGGTGGAGGTTTGTCGGATCTTTGCTAGTTGTCCGTCAATGTTCTCGTAATAAGTTGGTCCGAAGCGGTTCAGCAGTCCTTCTTTGAATTGTCGCCATGAAAGGACTCCATAAGTATGTTCAAACCAGTCAAACCACTGTATGACATCCCCTTCAAGATGTATAGCTGTAATTTCCACCATGGATGCATCCGCAGTTTTATGGTACCGAAAATATCGCTCCGCGCGCGAGATCCAACCAATTGGGTCTCCTTCTTCCCATCTAGGGAAGTCCACTCTCATGTGCGAATAGTTGGGGTCGGTTATAGAGCCTCCCCTCTCTTGGAAGTCATCTCTTTGGGCATGATGTGATTGGTTAGAGCTCTCTCCTTGATGTGATTTCTTCGGGCTTGGTGGTCGGCCCAAACTGAATTCGGTAAGGAGAGTCTGAATCTTATCCTCCATTCGTGCCTCGAAGACTTCAAATTTAGCATTGATTGCCTCCTCAGATGCCATAGTATATGACTCCAAATTTGTGATGTTAAGATCTCTCTTTTGTTGACGGGTTAAAGGCATGTATAGGTTGAGAGAAGTGATGGTTGAAAGGGTTGGTGGATTGGTAGATGTAGGCCGCGGTTTAGGTTTGTTTTGTGGCTTTTTTGGGTGCAGTTTGAGGGTGTGGTTTAGTGGAGTTTTAGGGCTATGGATGAAAGTTTTCGATCTGTGGTGGATGGCAGCAAAGGTTTGATAGAAATCAGTGAAAGTTTGCTGCATAATTGTGTTGTCTTGTAAGAGCAGAATTATCGTAGAAGAAACAACGGTTTCTCGATGAAATCTCCACCAAAAATTTGAGAGATTTGAGGAGGGAATTGAAGTAATATCTTAGTTTATATGACAACAAGGATGTCCAATTTAATCAAGAAAATTTTGTAGAGGTTTGGACAGAGAAAATATAGTATCAAGATCAAACAAATAGTGCTATGCGGCTGAAATTCTGCAATGTATGGAGACTTCTTATGATTGAACCAGAAAAAGAAGAGGTCATTGAACATCTAGAAGAGAGCCTTGAATATGAAATAGAAGATATGGAAGAAGAGCTATAACCGACCGACATTACGGTACACGCACTAACCGGCTACTCAAACCCGCAAACGATGAAAGTTGGAGGCCTTCTCAAACAACAGCCGATTACTGTTCTCATCGACACGGGTAACACTAATAACTTCCTGAATAGTTAGGTTGCTACTCGGATGGCACTGCATATTGAAGGTTGCAGCAAGTTCGATGTAAAGGTGGCCGACGACAGAATCCTAAAGTGCGACCAAAGATGCCCGCAAGTGAAACTATTACTACAAGACCAAGAAATTATCACCAATTTCTTCCTCCTACCACTTGATGACTATGAGGCAGTGCTTGGTATAGAATGGCTGACTATACTAGGTGATGTTTCTTGGAACTTTTCTAAATTAATTATGAAATTCTACTGTAAAGGCAAACATATCATCCTACGCGGGAAGCGCGGAAGCAACGTTACCACTATTTCGACCCAACGAATGGAGAAAGTTTTACACAAGGTAAATGGTGGCTTTTTGATGCACTTCCAGCAGCAACCAGCGGGGAAGAAAAATAGAAATTGAAGATCAAAATCTTGCCCAGTTGCTTACTGAATTTGTCGACATTTTTGCTGAACCATGCGGTCTTCCTCCTTCTCGACAACATGACCATTGAATTCCAATCCTTCCGGGCAAGCCACCAGTGAACACTCGACCGTACCAATATCCTCACCTCCAAAAAGATGAAATTGAAAAGATCATAAAAGAGATGCTTGAAACAGGGGTGATTTGGCCAAGTTGTAGCCCCTATTCCTCACCAATGCTACTTGTACGCAAGAAGGACGGAACTTGACGGATGTGCATCGACTACCGAGCTTTAAATGGCATCACCGTCAAGGACAAGTACCCAATACCACTGGTGGATGAACTTCTTGATGAATTAAAAGGAGCTCGAGTCTTCACAAAGTTGGACCTCCGATCCGGTTACCACCAAATTCGGGTATATGAAGATGACATTCCAAAAACTACATTCCGCACAAATGATGGTCATTATGAATTCTTGGTAATGCCTTTTGGACTCACTAATGCTCCTTCAACCTGTTAGGATCGAGAGCACTAAGAGGGGGGGGTGAATTAGTGCAGCGGAAATCTTTCAGCGATTAAAAACGAAAGCTGCGTTTGTTTGATAGAAACTATTTTGATGCAAAAGCCGATTCTAAGATTACTTATGATTGAGTACAGTTTATGTCTAAACAAAGTTTGCGTTTAAGCGCAGTTTACGCAGTTTGCGTCTAAATGCAGTTTGTGTCTAAATGCAGTTTGCGTCTAAATGCAGATTGCGTCTAAGCGCAGTTTGCATCTAAGTGCAGTTTGCGTCTTAGGCTCAGATTGCGTCGAAGCGCAGATTGCGTCGAAGCTCAGATTGCGTCTAAGTGCAGTTTGCGTTTAAGCGCAGTTTGCGTCTTAAGTGCAGATTGCGTCTAAGCGCAGTTTGCGTCTAAACACAGTTTTACGTCAAAACGTAGATTCGGAAAGATTTGAACTTAGACACTCGTTCGTAAAAGCACAAAAGTCAGTTTGCAGTTATAAATGGAATGTAAACGTAAACTACAGAGAAACTCGTTCGTAAAAGCGCAGAAATCAGTTTACAGTTATAAACAGAATCAAGACGTAAACGTAAACTGCAAAGAAACTCGTTCGTAAAAGCGCAGAAGACAGTTTGCAGTTATAAATAGAATCAAAACGTAAGTGTAAACCGCAATGTAGAGATCGTACGAAAACATCGATTTACGTCTGAATGTAGATTCGGATAGAACAGAACTTAAAAACTTGTTCGTAAAAGCGCAGAGAGCAGTAGCTATGTAGGAGGTTTGCAGTAATGATAAAGTGCTCAAAATGAAAGCAAACCAGAGATTTAGAGTGGTTCGATCAGTCTTGACCTACTCCACTTTTGGCTTCCTCCACCGACGAGGTCACCGATGTCAACTAGAGGCCTTCCTTCAATAGGCGAAGGCCAACTGCCCTTTTACAGTTTCACTCCTTTTGACGGGCTCAGGAGACAACCCTTACAGAACCTTTCTCTCCTCTCTTTACAATTCAAGACTTGAAGAACAGAAAGAGGAGAACTTTTAGACTTAACACAAATTTGAGCTCTTAGAATCACAGAAAAGATCAAGAATTCGGTGTAGTTCTGTATCTTTTCAATGCTGAATGGGTGGGGTATTTATAGGCCCCAATCCAGTTCAAATTTGGAGCTCAAAACGATCAAATCCCGGAATTCCGGGATCAGGCGGTTGCACCTCCTGACTGGAGAGGTTGCACCGCCTGGCAGAGCTCGAAGACTGAGCCTCTAGGCAGTGCCACCTCTGTCAGGGGCGGTTGCACCTCTCTGCCAGAGCTCGAAGACTGAGCTCAGGCGGTTGCACCGCCTGACTGGGGAGGTTGCACCGCCTGGCAAAGCTCGAAACTTGAGCTTTGGCGGTGCTACCTCCTGACAGAGGAGGTTGCACCGCCCAGTCTCGCTCGGAGACTGAGCCCTGGGCGGTTGCACCTCTTGGCTGGGGTGGTTGCACCGCCCAGTCTCGCTGGGAGACATAGCCTGGGCGGTGCTACCTCCCTGCCTAGGCGGTTGCACCTCCCACAGCAACCTGGGTCCGAATGGGTTGAACCATTCGACCCAATTTGAGTTCTTCAGGGGCCCAATTGCTCCAAGCTTAAGCTAATGGGATCACCTCCCATTTCTAACTTAATCAAAGTGCTAACTACGATTATTTCCTAAGACATATTCTGCAGCTTGCTTCGGTGCGTCACTCGCTTCGTCCGGCGAGTTTCCGGCGAACTTCCGTCGATCATCCGATGAACCCTCGGTGATGCTCCTGCGGACTTCTGGCAAACTCGTGGACTGCGACGATCCACTTGGCAAGTTCCGACGAGCTCCTTTGGCAAGCTTCTGGACTTCTCGGATTTGTTCCCGTAGAACCTCCGACGACTGTCCGAACTTCCGTCGAGCTCTCGAACTCCCAACGTGATCATTGTCATGACTCCCGCGCAACTCCTGCTGCATGTCTTACTTTCATCGTAGTTAATCCTGCACACTTATCTCAACACACTGATTAGTCAAACAATTGTCAATTGACTTCATCATCAAAATCCGAGATTCAACAATCTCTCCCTTTTTGATGATGACAATCAATTGATAATGGAGTTAACCTTAACTCCCCGTGTCAATATGCCATACTTCTTGAATTTAAAAACTTTATAAATTCAAGAGACATATTCCCATTATGATTCCTATCATAATGTATCTATTTGAAGATGATGTCAAGGCTTGACATACATTTTCAAATTTAACAAGTTTGAATGATTGTAATTGTAGCAATTCATCATTTTGTAAGATATCGACATGTAAAGCTGTGAAACAAGATTTTGATATCATTACATGATGTACACACTTCGAATATTTTAGCATGTGTAGCATTGCATCACATGGTAAGATATCAGTTCGTACGATGTAAATTTTTGTTTGATATCTTGATACAAGGCATATGGCAATCATATATTTCTTGGTGATGCAAGTATGTCCTAATCATAGCATCAGTGATAGCAACCATATCATCAAACATATCAGCATCAGTGATCATATCATCATTAGTGATAGCAAACATATCAATTCATATATTAGCAAACATATCAATTCATATATTTCTCCCCCTTTGTCATCAATAAAAAGCATGGTAGCATTCTCAAAAAGCATGGTAGATGTGATTCCAGCAGGTTATCAAGCACATAAAGGAAGGCTTGACATGCATTGAATATTTCTTCTCCTTGTTATGTTATAGTTCGTTGCTTGAAGGAGGAAACTCATTTTTCAAAGGTTTTCATAAGAGTGTACAGGAAAATCTTATTTTTAGCATTTAAACCGAAAATAAGATGAACTTTTCCATGCATTCGGATATGAGTAAGCTACTAATTTCCAAAAACATTTGTCACATAATTTTCAACATGTTATTTGATCAAGTGATACCAAGGCATGTAATAGTAATCAATAACGTTTGAAAAATAATTTTAACTAGTTTAAGTATTCGGACACATCAACATTGGTATGTCACTTTATGTTTATCAAGGCATAAGATTTTCAAAACATTTAGTTTCAATGTAAAATCCGAGATAAACAACAAGAGATGTTTGTAACTTTGCATATGCTTATAGATCAAGGTAAAGAGTAACATATGGAGTTTACAACATATTAGGTAACCATATCAAAGACAAAGTCCTTCATATGCCATATCAAAGATAAAGTCCATGAGGAGTTTACAACAACAGCGGATGATTGTATTCATACAAGTTTATTCATGAGGTGGAAGATTAAAGTGCCTAAATAAAGAATCAAATTGTCGATGTATTTGCTGCAGCTCAGTTAGGATTTGATCTTGTCGATGTTCAAGTCGTTCTTGTCTTTGTTCGAATCGATCCATCCGAATCCCGATGTCTTCGACAGATGACGTGTGAGTTTGCTCCAATAGATGTGTTTCCTCAAAGGGACAGATCGGAGGAGATTGGGTACCCCTAAAGACTGGTGTTTCTGGTTCTGGTTCAGGTTGAGGGGGATCAGTTCTTCTTGGCATTCTAACCCAGTTGCCGTTTCTATAAAAACATCTTAGTCGGTGAAGTAGATTTTTATTAATTATGCTGAATCTATCTACTTTCATTACTTCTTCTTCCGGTGGTATTAGAATATCATAGGCTTTCATTATTCTAGTTATTATACCACTATATGGAAGCATCATGTCTTTCTTAGATAGTTCCAATATGTTTTGTTGGATAAGATAACCAAGACAGATGTCATTTCCTTTCATGATCATATACATAGTTCCTAATTCTAATTGGCTTACTTCATCATGATGATATTGTTTAGGAAGAATGATGCTAGTTAGGATGTGATGAAGTACCTTAGTGTTTAGAGGCAGTAAATGTTCACAACTTTTAGGAACAAATTCTAAGTTCGGATTGGCAAAAATTGTTTGTAGGGCTTCAACGTATGTTGTTCCAACATTTTCATCATCCCATGATCCTCTAAAGTAAAGTCCTCTACTTTTCATGGGAATGCCTATCATGTCGCAAATGAATCTATCCGTAATTGAAATATGTTGTCCTAAGAGATAGGTGGACATCCTTTCTTCTTCATCTACTAGTATGTTGTTGTAAAACAATCTTACTAGTCTTGGATAGATGGGTTCATTAATTTATAAGATAGGGAGTAGATCTAAGTTTGCAAACCACTGGATTGTCTCTAAGTCTCTTAGCTCACTTAAATCTACGTATTTTCCCTTGTTGACATTCCTAAGTTCAAAAGAGGAAAATTTTTCAGCATGGTATTTTGAATCGAAAAGGGTGGAATCAAAGTCTCCTACTAATCTCCTCTTTCCTTTGTCCCTTGAGGATCTTCTAGATCCCATAACTACTGCTATTTAGAATAATAGTGATGAGCAAAAGTAAATGAATAGAGTTTAAGGGCTTCTTAGAGAGTACCTTAATGAGATCTTCAAGAGAGGGATCTTCAAGAGAGGGAAGGAATGTTGATGCTTTGCTTCGAAATGAAGAGTATTTGGGATGTTAAGATGGGGGAAATGGGGATGGAGGAGGCTTAGGAGAGTAGAGGAGGGAAGGAAATGAGTTGGGGTCGGTTTCACCGTCGGCCCTAGCTTGAGTTATAAAGGGGCAGAGTTGCGGGCGGTTGCACCTCTGGCTGGAGCGGTGCAACCGCTTGCAACACGTGACAGTTGGAGGTGCTACCTCCAGCTGGGGCGGTGCCACCGCCTGGTGAACACTTGATCTGAAAATTTTTTGTCTTGAGGAGAGTTTTCATTCAACTTTTCCTACGTAAGAATTTTCAATTTAAGACAGGGACTTTGGTACGATCAAGGTAGATTTTTAACGTGTAGATTCTCAATGTCATACACAAGTTTGTGATAGTTTCTTCACGTTGATAAGTTTTGCAAGATCATGACCGAGTTAGTGATTTCATGATACGAGTTAAGTTAGAAGGTTATGAAAGGATGAAATTGATGGGTTCAAAAATCCAGGGATATGTGAATTTGAGAATCATATGTTTCTAATTCTTAAAAAGTTAAACAGGATTGTATCTAGGTCGTATTTGTGATTTTACCCTTGTTGTTGTTTCCGAAGGTGACATAGCCTTCGTCTTTGCTAGTGAGCTTAGAGAATTGAGATGGATCTCCGGTCATATGCCTTGAGCATCCACTATCAAGGTACCATCTCTTACTCCTAGCTTGCGATGGTGTGAGTTTCTACAAGAAAGGATAATTTTTAGGTACCCATTTGCTTTTGGGTGCCTCAAAGATAGATCTACATTGTTTATCATGTTGCATAGAGTTTATCATGGTTCCTTTTGGAACCCAAATCAATTTGTTTGGACAAATTTTCTTGAATGGACAGTAAAGTGTCTTGTGTCCAATTTTGCAACAAAAGTTGCATTTTGCTTGGTGTTGAACATGTAAGATGGGGCCTTTTATAAAGGTGGTTGGATTTAGGTGAGGACTTCTCACAAATCCAATTCCACTTCTTTTTGGAACGTGACCCTTGTTTGCAAGGATCATGTTCAATGACTTACTACCAACCTCGAATTTCTTCAAGGTGTCCTTAAGTAGCAGGTTTTCTTTTTGAAAAGTTTCTAGATCATGACATTTTATACATGAATTTAAACTATCATGATGTTCAATTTTTAACTTATCAAAATCACAAGTAAGACTATCATGTTCTTTTTTCAACAATTTGTATTTTCTATTGATAATCTTGCATTCATCAAATAAGTCATGGAAGGCATTTAATAATTCATCGAAAGATAACTCAACATCTAATAAATTCGTTACCTCCTCTCCGATGGCCATTAAGGCGTAATGAGCAACTTGCTCGGTGTTAGATTCCTCTTCTTCAGATGCGCTCGAATCATCCCATGTTGCTTTGAGCGCCTTCTTCTTTGTTGTTCTCTTCTTGGCTTGAGGACAGTCACTCTTGTAGTGTCCCGACTTTTTGCACTCATAGCAAATAACTTGATCTTTCTTGGGTTCAAGTTTATTTTTAGTATCATTCTTAAACTTGTTTCTTTTAATGAACTTTTTAAATTTTCTTGTTAGAAGTGCCAGGTCATCGTCACAGTCCTCATCACTTGAGTTTTCTCTCAAGTGGTCTTCCAAAGTTCTAAGTGCCATATCCTCCTGTTCTTTGGAAGAATGTCTTCTTGCTCTTCATGAGCTTTGCAAGTCATCTCGTAGGTCATTAATGACCCAATTAGTTATTCAAGAGGGAAGTTATTTAGATCTTTTGCCTCTTGAATAGCAGTGACTTTAGGATCCCAACTCTTAGGAAGGGATCTTAGTATCTTATTTATGAGCTCAAAATTCGAAAAACTTTTTTTGAGTCCTTTTAGACCGTTGACAACATCCGTGAAATGGGTAAACATGTCACCAATAGTCTCACTCGGTTTCATCCGAAAAAGTTCAAAAGAGTGTAACAAAAGATTGATTTTTGACTCTTTCACTCTACTTGTGCCTTCATGAGTCACCTCGAGTGTGTGCCAAATATCAAATGTAGTTTCACAAATCGAAACACGATTAAACTCGTTTTTGTCAAGTGCGCAAAATAAGGCATTCATAGCCTTTGCATTAAGAGCGAAAGCTTCTTCTCCGAATCATTCCAATCGATCATTGGAAGAGAAGACTTTGAAAAACCATTCTCGACAAGATTCCAGAGTTCAACGTCCTTAGAAATAAGGAAGATCCTCATTAGGGTCTTCCAATAGGTGTAGTCCGTCTCATTAAACATGGGTGGACGTGTAATGGAATGGCCCTCTTGGTTTCCGGCGTAACCCATCTCTCTTGGGTTTTAATCCGTTTGAGAGTTAACCGGGCTCTGATACCAATTGTTAGGATCGAGAGCACTAAGAGGGGGGTGAATTAGTGCAGCGGAAATCTTTCAGCGATTAAAAACGAAAGCTGCGTTTGTTTGATAGAAACTATTTTGATGCAAAAGCCGATTCTAAGATTACTTATGATTGAGTACAGTTTACGTCTAAACACAGTTTGCGTCTAAGCATAGTTTACGCAGTTTGCGTCTAAATGCAGTTTGTGTCTAAATGCAGTTTGCGTCTAAATGCAGATTGCGTCTAAGCGTAGTTTGCATCTAAGTGCAGTTTGTGTCTTAGGCTTAGATTGCGTCTAAGCGCAGTTTGCGCAGTTTGCGTCGAAGCGCAGATTGCGTCGAAGCTCAGATTACGTCTAAGCGCAGTTTGCGTTTAAGCGCAGTTTGCGTCTTAAGTGCAGATTGCGTCTAAGCGCAGTTTGCGTCTAAACACAGTTTTACGTCAAAACGTAGATTCGGAAAGATTTGAACTTAGACACTCGTTCGTAAAAGCACAGAAGTCAGTTTGCAGTTATAAATGGAATGTAAACATAAACTACAGAGAAACTCGTTCGTAAAAGCGCAGAAATCAGTTTGCAGTTATAAACAGAATCAAGACGTAAACGTAAACTGTAAAGAAACTCGTTCGTAAAAGCGCAGAAGACAGTTTGCAGTTATAAATAGAATCAAAACGTAAGTGTAAACCGCAATGT
Organism: Musa acuminata AAA Group; assembly: GCF_036884655.1. Classification (NCBI taxonomy): domain Eukaryota; kingdom Viridiplantae; phylum Streptophyta; class Magnoliopsida; order Zingiberales; family Musaceae; genus Musa; species Musa acuminata. The sequence goes on along the minus strand of NC_088357.1, from coordinate 22,785,728 downwards.
AGAGATCGTACGAAAACACCAATTTACGTCTGAATGCAGATTCGGAAAGAACAGAACTTAGAAACTTGTTCATAAAAGCGTAGAGAGCAGTAGCTATGTAGGAGGTTTGCAGTAATGATAATATGCTCAAAATGAAAGCAAACCAGAGATTTAGAGTGGTTCGGTCAGTCTTGACCTACTCCACTTTTGGCTTCCTCCACCGACGAGGTCACCGACGTCAACTAGAGGCCTTCCTTTAATAGGCGAAGGCCAACTGCCCTTTTACAGTTTCACTCCTTTTGACGGGCTCAGGAGACAACCCTTACAGAACCTTTCTCTCCTCTCTTTACAACTCAAGACTTGAAGAACAGAAAGAGGAGAACTTTTGGACTTAACACAAATTTGAGCTCTTAGAATCACAGAAAAGATCAAGAATTTGGTGTAGTTCTATATCTTTTCAGTGCTGAATGGGTGGGGTATTTATAGGCCCCAACCCAGTTCAAATTTGGAGCTCAAAACGATCAAATCCCGGAATTCTGGGATCAGGCGGTTGTACCTCCTGACTAGAGAGGTTGCACCGCCTGGCAGAGCTCGAAGACTGAGCCTCTAGGCGGTGCCACCTCTGTCAGGGGCGGTTGCACCTCTCTGCCAGAGCTCGAAGACCGAGCTCAGGCAGTTGCACCGCCTGACTGGGGAGGTTGCACTGCCTGGTAGAGCTCGAAACTTGAGCTCTGGCGGTGCTACCTCCTGACAGAGGAGGTTGCACCGCCCAGTCTCGCTCGGAGACTGAGCCCTGGGCGGTTGCACCTCTTGGCTGGGGCGGTTGCACATCCCAGTCTCGCTGGGAGACATAGCCTGGGCGGTGCTACCTCCCTGCCTGGGCGGTTGCACCTCCCACAGCAACCTAGGTCCGAATGGGTTGAACCATTCGACCCAATTTGAGTTCTTCCGGGGCCCAATTGCCCCAAGATTAAGCTAATGGGATCACCTCCCATTTCTAACTTAATCAAAGTGCTAACTATGATTATTTCCTAAGACATATTCTGCAGCTTGCTTCGGTGCGTCACTCGCTTCTTCCGGCGAGTTTCCGGCGAACTTCCGTCGATCATCCGATGAACCCTCGGTGATGCTCCTGTGGACTTCCGGCAAACTCGTGGACTGCGACGATCCACTTGGCAAGTTCCGACGAGCTCCTTTGGCAAGCTTCTGGACTTCTCGGATTTGTTCCCGCAGAACCTCCGACGACTGTCCGAACTTCCGTCGAGCTCTCGAACTCCCAACGTGATCATTGTCATGACTCCCGCGCAACTCCTGCTGCATGTCTTACTTTCATCGTAGTTAATCCTGCACACTTATCTCAACACACTGATTAGTCAAACAATTGTCAATTGACTTCATCATCAAAATCCGAGATTCAACACAACCTTTCAAAGTCTCATGAACGATATTTTTCGGAGCTTTCTTCGCAAATTTGTACTGGTATTTTTCGATGATATTCTCATTTACAGCCCTTCTCTTGAGACTCACTTTCAGCATTTATGGATTGTTCTGACGATCCTTCGGGAGAATACTCTTTTTGTTAAGCAACCAAAGTGTAGCTTTCTCCAGCAAAAAGTAGAGTATCTTGGGCACATAATACCAGAAGAAGGAGTGGCGGTAGACCCAACAAAAATTGAGACAATGCAAGGCTGGCCGAAACCTACAAACGTGAAATTACTATGTGGGTTCCTTGGACTAACACGCTACTACCGAAAATTTGTTAAGGACTATGGGAAGATCAGTGCACCACTCACTTCTCTACTGAAAAAAGATGCTTTCCAATGGTCGGACAAAGCCTCTGCTGCCTTCGACAAACTTAAGGTAGCCATGACAACGACACCGGTGCTAGCGCTACCAGATTTCAGCCGACCCTTCATCATTGAGATCGACGCATCTAGAGTCAGAATTGGAGCCGTTCTCATGCAAGATGGTCGACCACTCGCATACACTAGCAAGGCATTATCTCCCTCCCATCAAAACATGTCAGTATATGATAAGGAGATGCTCGCCATTGTACACGCAGTAATGAGGTGGAGACCCTATCTGATCGGCTGGCGATTTCAAATTAAAACTGACCATAGAAGCCTCAAGTATTTTTTAGAGTAAAATATATCATCCCCTGAGCAACAAAAATGGGTAACCAAACTTCTTGGATTTGATTATGAAATTATTTACAAAAAGGGGAAAGAAAACGTTGTTGCAGATGCACTCTCACGGCTACCTAAGGAAGCTAAGGTTTCAGCAATCTCCCTTCCTACCACTAGTCTCCTCGTGGACATTAGGGAAGAATGGAAGAAGGATCCAGAGATCAGCAACATTATAAAAAAATTGGAGGAGGATCCAAGTGCAATAGCCCACTACACTTGGGATTCAAGGGATCTACGCTACAAAGGTCATATTGTGCTTATACCTGACTCCCCTTGTTTCACAATCATCCTGCATGAAATGCACTCCATACCTTCAGCAGGGCACTCTGGATTCCTAAGAACCTACAAAAGAGTGAAGCAAAATTTTTATTGGAGAGAGATGAAAAAAATTATTGCTGAATATGTGGCACAATGTGATGTATGTCAATAGCACAAGGGTGAAACTGTGGCAAATCCAGGGAAACTACAACCACTACCTATACCGGACTCGGTGTGGACTGACATCTCCATGGACTTCATTGAAGGGCTGCCACCTGCCAAAGGTAAAAGCACAATTCTCGTGGTGGTTGATCAATTTACGAAATATGCTCATTTTTGTGCTGTGAGAAGTCCCTACACTACTACTAGTATTGCCCAAGTTTTCATAGAAAATATTATTAACTGCACGGGATGCTAAGGTCCATTGTAAGTGATCATGATAGGATCTTCATTAGTAAATTTTGGACCGAGTTATTCTAGTTACAAGGCACCAAACTCAAGATGAGCACAGTGTATCATCCACAAACTGACGGCCAAACAGAGGTGGTAAATAGGTGTTTAGAGACATACCTTCGGTGTTTCGCTAGCGACAGACCAAAAGAGTGGGCAAAATGGCTTCCCTAGGCCGAATGGTGGTATAATACTACATATCATTCATCTACAAAATGTGCCCCTTATGAAGCATTGTATGGTCGACCAGCCCCTGTGATTCCAAAGTATGTAATTGGCTCGGCCAAGGCAGATCAGGTTGAACAAGAATTGATTAATAGGGACAAACTCCTACAACTGGTAAAAGATAATCTCTCTATAGCTCAAGCCAGAATGAAGCAGCAAGCCGACACACGACGAAGTGAAAGAGAATTTTCAGTAGGAGATTGGGTTTATCTTCGCCTACAACCATACAAGCAACTCTCCATCAACACTCAAGCCTCCATGAAGCTATCTCCACGATTTTTTGGGCCCTATGAGATCACAGAGCGTATTGGAGCAGTGGCGTATAGACTTAAATTACCTGAGGATGCTAAAATTTACCCTGTCTTCCACGTGTCATGCCTGAAGCCCAAGTTGGGAGGACACGAGTCACCCCATATCCAACTGCCCAACACCACTGAGGATGGAGTTATTCAAGCTCAACCATAAACCATCCTCGATCACAGGATCGTGATACGTCGCCGACGTCCCTCTACTGAAGTACTAGTGCATTGGAATAATTTACCACTTGAAGACACCACATGGGAACCATATGAGGAGCTGAAGACCCGGTTCCCTGAGTTCATGGAATTTCAGCCTTGAGGACAAGGCTGATTTGAAGAGGACGGGTCTGTTAGGACTCTAGAGAGGGACATTCATGTAAAACCTACCTAAGCTGACCCCTATTAAAGAGATGAAGAGGTCGGCTAGGGTTAGGAGTTTTTTTCTTAGAGAAGAATTAGGAGTTGTAAGGGAATAGGAGTCTTGAGTAGGAGTTATATTAGGAGTTGGTTAGAAGTAAGAGTCTTAAGTAGGAGTCCTATTAGGAGTTAGGGTTTACAAGCCCTATAAATAACCATGTATTCTTTCTCTTTTCTTAAGCAATAAATGAATCTTTTCTGCAGCCTTTGAGCAGCAACTTGGAGGGAGGAACCCCTATAGAGTTCCAAGGAGGTCGATCCCTAAAGAGATCAACCCCAAGTTTAGAATCTGCAAGGGTTCTAACAAACTCCTAGGAGACCGAGTCTCCTAGGCGGTGGCACCGTCGGCCTTGGCGGTGCCACCGCCGGCTAGGAATTCTAGGTCTGAATGGGCTATTCCATTCAGCCTAATTTGGGTTTGTTAAGGGTCCAGTTGGCCCCTCATTAAGTTAGTGGGATCATATTTCAATCCTAACTTAATCTACATACTAACTACAATAATTAAGACATCAATACTGCAAATCGTGTTCCGGTGCATCAATCACTTCTTCTTGCGAGCTTCCGGCGAACTTCCGGTGAACATCCGACGAACCCTCGGCGATGCTACGGCGGACTCCCAGCAAACTCCTGGACTTCACGATGATCTTCTTGGCGAGTTTCGATGAGCTTCTTTGGCAAGCTCCTGGACTTCTCGGATTATTCCCGTAGAACTTCCGACGAATGTCCGGACTTCCGATGAACTCTCGAACTCCCAACGTGATCTTGATCTTGACTCCGGCTCAATACCTGCTGCATGTCTTATTGCCATCATAGTTAATCCTGCATATGTAAAAACATACTTCAATCTAGACAATTAATACTAAGCATTAATCAAGTTGTCCGGCATGTCATTGGTCCCTCGACGCTTCGTCCGATTCTTCGGTGCATCATCCTCTCTTGCGGCCTATTGCCCAATCGGCTAGTTGACTCTGCAACTCTAATATCCTTGGCGCAATATCCACTCTTCTTAGCCCAATACCCGAATCCACGGTCCGAAGCCTTCTGTCGATATGTCGATCGATCCACCGGCCCGACGTCCAATCTTCTAACATATTTCTCCAGCCCAACATTATTTTTCCTGCTTTAATTGTCTCATCTTGATCGAAGCATCCTATGTCACTCAAAACACAGATTAAAACATAAACACATATCAGTTGGTTTCATCATCAAAATACGAGATTCAATAGTCTTCTCGCAACATCTGATCTCCTTGGTGCAATGTCCGATCTTCTTGGCCCAATGCCTGAATTCATGGACTAAAGCTTTCTACCGACACGTCGACCGATCCTCCGGCTTGACGTCTAATCTTCTGACATGTTTACTCTGGCACAACGTCTGATTCCTTCTACTTAAATCGATTTGCCTCTTTTGATCGAAGTTACTCCCACATCACTCAAATGCACATTAGATAAACACTATTAATTGGTTTAATCATCAAAATTTGAGATTTAATAATCTCCCCCTTTTTGATGATGACAAATGATGGAGTTTAAACAAACTCCCCCTATCAATATTGTTGAATCTCGGATTTTGATGATGAAGTCAATTGTCATTTGGTTATCTAATCTGTATATTGAGATAAGTGTGCAGGATTAACTACGATGGTAGTAAGACATGCAGCAGGTGTTAAGCCGGAGCCAAGACCAAGATCACGTTGGGGGTTCGAGAGTTCGTCGGAAGTCCGGATGGTCGTTGGAAGTTCTAAGGGAACAATCCGAGAAGTCCAAGAGCTTGCCAAAGAAGCTCGTTGGAACTTGCCAAGAGGATCGTAACAAGTCCAGGAGTTTGCTAGGAGTCTGTTGGAGCATCGCCGAGGATTCATCGGATATTCATCGGAAGCTCGTCGGAAGAAGCGATTGATGCACCGGAACACGATCTGCAGTATTGATGACTTAATTATCATAGTTAGCATATAGATTAAGTTAGGATTGGGAGGTGATCCCATTAACTTAATCTAGGGCCAACTAGGCCCTTGCCAGACCTAAATTGAGCCCATTTGGACTTAGAATTCCTAGTCGGTGGTGGCATCGCTAGGGCCAATGGTGGGACCGCCTAGGAGACTCGATCTCTCAGGAGTTCTGGACGGTAGTATCGCCCCTATCAAGCGGTGGTACCACCTGAGCTCGGTCTCCGAGTGATGTCAAGCGGTAGTACCGGCCAGACTGAGTGGTAGTACCACTCAGTGACAGTTGACATGCGATAGTACCGCCCAATTATGGCGGTGGTATCGCCATGACCCTGAAAATCTGAGAATGGACACTTTTGAACTCCGAATTCAAACTGATTGAGGCCTATATAAATCCCACCCTTTCCTGCATGGAATGACACCGAAAGCTTGCTTTTATTCTAAGTATTTGAGAGCTTAAAAGTATTATAAAATGCTAGAGTTCCTCTCCCTCTTTTCTTTCTAAGTCTTGATCATTCAAGAGAGGAGTGAAAACTTATAAGGGTTGTCTCCTAAGCCCGTCAAAAGGAGAAAAGCTATAAAAGGGTGGTTGGCCTTCTCCTATTGAAGGAAGGCCTCTAGTGGAAGTCGGTGACCTCGTCGGAAGAGGAAGCCAAAAGTGGATGTAGGTCAAGATTAATCGAACCACTCTAAATCTCAGTTTGCATTTACATTCTGCTCTTTATCTTAACTGCAAAATGCCTCTGTTGCTTTACATCAACTATACTTCCGTTTACTCTCAAGTTAAAGATATTTCTGAAATGGTTTTCATAAAAAGTCTTTTTGAATCAACGAAAGTTTTCCGCTGCACTAATTCACCCCCCCCCCTCTTAGTGCTCTTGATCCTAACAATTGGTATCAGAACGGGTTCACTCTCAGTTGGATTAAAACTCAAGAGAGATGGCATAAGCCGAAAACCAAGAAGGTCACTCTATTACACGTCTGCCCATGTTTAATAGTATGGACTACACCTATTGGAAGACCCGAATAAGGATCTTCCTTATTTCCATGCATTTTGAACTTTGGAATATTGTTGAAAATGGATTTTCAAAGTCTTCTCTTCAAATGATCAATTGGAATGAATTGGAGAAGAAGACTTTCGCTCTAAATGCAAAGGCTATGAATGCCTTATTTTGTGCATTTGATAAAAACGAGTTCAATCGTGTTTTGATTTTTGAAACTGCATTTGATATTTGGCATACACTCGAAGTGACTCACGAAGGCATGAGTAGAGTGAAAGAGTCAAAAATCAATCTTTTAGTACATTCTTATGAACTTTTTTGAATGAAACCGAGCGAGACCATAAACTGCCCAAAAACTGCCTATTTCTTGCAAGATCAAGAATCAATCCTACTTTCTCTTGAAGATCTCAACTAAGGTATTCTAAAAAAACCCTTTGATTTCTCTTTTGTTTGATCTACTCTTGCTCATTATTTATCTTCCTAAATAGCAGTATTTATGGGTTCTAGAAGATCCTTTAGGGACAAAGGAAAGAGGAGATTAGAAGAAAACTTTGATTCCACACTTTTTCATTCAAATCTACATGCCCAAAAATTAGCTTTCATAAAATTTAGATATGTTCATAAGAGAAAGTATGTTGATCTAGATGGACTAAGTGATTTAGAGCCAATTCAATGGTTTACAAATCTAGATCTTCTCCCAATCCTACAAATAAGTGAACCTATCTACCTTAGATTTGTTAGGTTGTTTTATAATAATCTACATGTAGACGAAGAAGAAAAGGTGTCTACTTATCTTCTAGGACATCACATATCCATTACGGATAGATCCCTTTACGATATTATAGGCATCCCTGTAAAAGATAGAGGTTGTTATTTTAGAGGACAATGAGATGATGAAATGGTTGGGACCACGAATGTTGATGCCTTAGGAACAATTTTCGGTAATCCCAACTTAATGGTACTTCCTAAAAGCTGTGAATATCTATTACCATTAAATACCAAAATACTTCATCACATCCTAATTAGTATCATTCTTGCTAAACAATACCATCATGATGAAGTAAGTCAAATGGAACTAGGAACCATGTAGTGGATCATGAAAGGATTTAACAACTGTATTGGTTACCTTGTCTAACAAAACATGATAGAGATAACTAAAAAGGACATGATACTTCTATATGGTGGCATAATCACTAGAATACTTAATGCCTACGATATTGCAATACCACCCGATGAAGAGGTTATAAAGGTAGATAGATTTAGCATCATAAATAAAAATCTACTTTGTCGAATGAGATGTATATTTAGAAATGGTATGTGGGTTAGAATGCCTAAAAGAACCGATCCCCCTCAACTAGAACCAGAACCAGAAACACCAATCTTTAGGGGTACTCAATCTCCTCCAACTGGTCCCTTTGAGGAATCACACCAAATTGAGCAAGCTTTGCTTAAACATCATCTATCGAAGGCATAGGGATTCGGATGGATCACTTTGAACAAAGACAAGATCGGCTTAAACATTGCTAAGAGCAAATCCTATCTGAGCTGCAGCAGATTCATCAACAGTTTGATATTTTATTTAGATATTTTAACTTTCCACCACCTGAATGAGCATATGTATGTATTTAGAAAAGCTGGACACAATGCCACTTAATTTGATGATCGCAAGTCCTTAATATGTTTAACTATTAGTATCTACGACTTGATGTATTATTTAGTGAGCATTTATAAAGTTAGAAATATTAATGTTGATTGAACTTCGTTTCGGATTTTTGTTATTCTTTGATCACTTAAATTCTGTGCTGAAAATTTTATACGAATTTGACATGATTGAATGCTTCAATAACATGTTTACTTTAAAGTTGAAAATTTTGTGCCTTGGTACTATAAGTTTCCATGATGAGCATGTTATATTCTCATTGTGATTTGAGAAGGTTCATTCATATATCGGATTCTTAATATTTGAGTATTACAAAACACTAATAATTTTACTTCATAATTGTGATTGAAAAACTATGGCAAAACATTGTCCAAATGCATGAATTTGTCAAATTTCATTTTCGGACTTTCTTGATCCTAACAATGCATGATTTTGTATTTCTCTTCCAGATTAAATATATTTCTTGAATGGAGCTTTCATGAGCCTATGTCATATCAAGTTTATTTTATATCAATGCTCCATGATTTTTGACATATGGAATTGATTAACAAATGCATCTCTCATGGATTTACCTTGTGAAAAATGATTTTTAATCAAGAAATTGATTTGATGAAATGAATTCCTTCTTGATGAAGGAAGATTTTTTTTCAATAAACACTTGCAATAATTTAATTTCATATGTATATCTTGATTCTTGTAAAGATGAAGCATGATTTCATCTCTTATCATTTTTAACTTTATTCAAAGTTAGTTCACAATGGCTTTCCTCCTTCATGCAAAACGTTAATGACAAATAAAGAAGAAGTAATGAAAGCTATCTCGTTAATTGACTTTTGAATGATACCATGTCATGATTGCTTGAAAAATAATTTGTATGAATAGTATCTTATGGTTGAAAAATAACATGAATCTTTACCACACTTATTACTATGCTTGAAATATGCTTGAATCGTTCTCCTTTTTGTTAATGACAAAGGGGGAGAAATATGTGGTAAATTGATGATAGAATGAATTGCTATGATTGCCATATTTGCATTAATGTTAAGATATCTAGAGCTTACATCGTAATTTTACAATATTGATATCTTGCCATATAATGAATTGCTATGATTGTCATATTTGTATCATGATATCTAGAGCTTACACCACAATCTTACAAATTGATATCTTGCCATGTGATGAATTGCTATGATTGCTATCTTTCACATATGAAATATAAGACTTAAAAATGGATGTCAAGCCTTGACATCATTTTCAGAAAGAAACATCATGATAGGAATCATGATGGGGGTATTTGTTAGGATCGAGAGCACTAAGAGGGGGGGGGGGGGTGAATTAGTGCAGTGGAAATCTTTCAGCGATTAAAAACGAAAGCTACGTTCGTTCGATAAAAACTATTTTGATGCAAAAGCCGATTCTAAGATTACTTATGATTAAGTGCAGTTTACGTCTAAACTCAGTTTGCGTCTAAATGCAGTTTGCGTCTAAATGCAGATTGCGTCTAAGCGCAATTTGCATCTAAGCGCGGTTTGCGTCTAAGCTCAGATTGCGTCTAAGCGTAGTTTGCGTCTAAGCGCAGTTTGCGTCTAAGCGCAGATTGCATCTAAGCGCAGTTTGCGTCTAAACACAGTTTGCGTCTAAGCGCAGTTTACGTCTGCTCAGATTCGGAAAGATCTGAACTTAGACACTCGTTTGTAAAAGCGCAGAAGGCAGTTTGCAGTTATAAATGGAATCAAAATGTAAACATAAACTGCAAAGAAACTCGTTCGTAAAAGCGCAGAAGACAGTTTGTAGTTATAAATAGAATCAAAACGTAAATGTAAACTGCAATGTAAAGATCGTACGAAAACACCGATTTACGTCTGAATGTAGATTCGGAAAGATCAGAACTTAGAAACTTGTTCGTAAAAGCGCAGAAAGCAATAGCTATGTAGGAGGTTTGCAGTAATGATAAAGTGCTCAAAATAAAAGCAAACCATAGATTTAGAGTGGTTCGGTCAGTCTTGACCTACTCCACTTTTGGCTTCCTCCACCGACGAGGTTACCGACGTCAACTAGAGGCCTTCCTTCAATAGGCAAAGGCCAACTGCCCTTTTATAGTTTCACTCCTTTTGACGGGCTCAGGAGACAACCCTTACAGAACCTTTCTCTCCTCTCTTTACAACTCAAGACTTGAAGGACAGAAAGAGGAGAACTTTTGGACTTTACACAAATTTGAGCTCTTAGAATCACAGAAAAGATCAAGAATTCGGTATAGGTCTGTATCTTTTCAGTGCTGAATGGGTGGGGTATTTATAGGCCCAAACCCAATTCAAATTTGGAGCTCAAAACGATCAAATCCCGGAATTCCGGGATCAGGCGGTTGCACCTCCTGACTGGAGAGGTTGCACCGCCGGGCAGAGCTCGAAGACTGAGCCTCTGGGCGGTGCCACCTCTGTCAGGGGTGGTTGCACCTCTCTGCCAGAGCTCGAAGACCGAGCTCAAGCGGTGCACCGCCTAACTGGGGAGGTTGCACCGCCTAGCAGAGCTCGAAACTTGAGCTCTGGCGGTGCTACCTCCTGACAGAGGAGGTTGCACCGCCCAGTCTCGCTCGGAGACTGAGCCCTGGGCGATTGCACCTCTTGGCTGTGGCGGTTGCATCGCCCAGTCTCGCTGGGAGACATAGCCTTGGCGGTGCTACCTCCCTGCCTGGGCGGTTGCACCTCCCACAGCAACCTGGGTCCGAATGGGTTGAACCATTCGACCCAATTTGAGTTCTTCAGGGGCCCAATTGCCCCAAGATTAAGCTAATGGGATCACCTCCCATTTCTAACTTAATCAAAGTGCTAACTACGATTATTTCCTAAGACATATTCTGCAGCTTGCTTCGGTACGTCACTCGCTTCTTCCGGCGAGTTTCCGGCGAACTTCCGTCGATCATCTGATGAACCCTCGGTGATGCTCCTACGGACTTCCGGCAAACTCGTGGACTGCGACGATCCACTTGGCAAGTTCCGACGAGCTCCTTTGGCAAGCTTCTGGACTTCTCGGATTTGTTCCCGCATAACCTCTGACGACTGTCCGAACTTCCGTCGAGCTCTCGAACTCCCAACGTGATCATTGTCATGACTCCGGCGCAACTCCTGCTGCATGTCTTACTTTCATCGTAGTTAATCCTGCACACTTAAAACAAAAACTTCGATCAAGACAATTAATCCTAAGCAATTAACCAAGTTGTCTGGCATGTCATTGGTCCCTCGACGCTTCGTCCGATTCTTCGGCGCATCGTCCTTTCCTGCAGCCTATTTGCTAGTCATAAGTGCCCAGCAAGCCAATCACGTGAGTGATGGCATGTGTGACTTGATACAGAATCTTTTTGCTTATTATATTTTGGCGTATATCACTTTATAACTATTGCATAAATGCATATATATTGTGATGTCCTTGGATTTGTGCAATGGGAATCGGATCATGATGAGATCACGATAATGAGATCGATTCACCTTTAAACACATATCCTAAATAATCCCGGTCATAGGTTACTCGAGAGGGACATCGTGATAACCGGATAGACTGGTGTGCTGTATACCCGTCCATATGATGGATGCAGCTGGTCTCATAGCTGCTCGTGTAGGGACACTAGGGATACAGTACAGGTGCTCATTGGAGAATGAGTTCACTGATTGATCCGCTTACGGAATGCTGGATGGTTGATGATGCCTTATTGTCAGACAACAATTCCGTAGTCCTAGTGGTGTATCTGGTTCTTAGACTTGAGACACCAAGGATGTCCTGTATGAGTGCTCCACTCTTTGATACCAGACTTATAGGTTTGGCTGTTCCCAGATCTAGTACAGCTGGTCATTGGGAGTGGTAGTCGACCTTACGAGGGCTATTGAGTGTCGATAGAGGATCATCCACTCTCGGTATCATGAGAGGAATATCCCATGTGTTCTTGCTCAGACAAATCCCTGGCCAGGGTCATTCGGGTTGAGAGAGAAAGAGTTCTCCGGGAGAATCCGATTAGAGCGAGACTCGAGTAGAAACCGTATGGGTCTGACAGCACCATGCTCGATATACGGTCTCTGGGATATTAGATGGATGAGGGACTATAGGTACATGGTAACTGAGGACAAACAGGTCCAATGGATTGGATTCCCCTGTATCGTCTGGGGACTACGGCGTAGTGGCCTAGTACTTCCGTAGTCGATGAGTCGAGTGAATTATTACAGAGATAATAATTCACTTAGTTAGAAGGAGTTCTGACAGGTATGACTCACGGCCAGCTCGATATTGGGCCAGCTCGATGAGTCCAATGGATTGGATTCCCCTGTATCGTTTGGGAGCCCGCTCGGTAGAAGCGCCTGCGGCCACTGAGCCCGCGGGCAGAGGCGCCGCGGGGCAGCAGCGCGGGCTGAGGCACCGCAGGGCAGCGGCGCCTGTGGCCGCTGCTCCCACGGGCAAAAACCCCGCAGGGGCGGCCGCCAGCGAGACAGCACCACCTGTGGGCGCTGACTCGCGGGCAGAACCGCCCGCGAAGGCGGCGGCGCCCGCGGGGGTGCCCACCTGCAGCGGCAGCGACCCCAGCGGGCGTGCCACCTGCAGGCGAGGGCAGTGCCCTCGCCCTCGCCGCACAGGCCGCCGCCAGCAGGGTGGCGGCGGCGGCGGCGCAGCAGCGAAAAGGGGAAAGGGTATTAGGGTTTTCTACGCAAAAGACAGTTTTGCCCCTCGGAATTTGAGAAATTCCAGTTTCTGTCTTTTGTCCAAATTACGAAAATACCCTTAGGAATTGAGAAATTCCTTATATATCCCTGATTTCAGAAAATATTAATTAATTAAAAGGTTTAGTTGATTATTATTTTTATTATTATCTAGTAGTCCTACATGATGATGATTATTTATACACGTGATGTATGATGAGTGGACGGATGATCATGGACCGTGTGATGTGTGTACTTGTGATTATTATTATTGAGGTCTGCGAACCTCCATTATATTTCTCGTTTATTGTCGGGCCTGCGTGCCTATGATTAAGTTGTAATCACATGAGGAGGCGCAGCGGGAGCGTGGAAGCCATAGCGGGACCCACGAGACGGACGATCGTGATGCATGAAGATGCATCAAGATGTTGACGGAACCAACGAGGACGAGATGGACGATCACAAGGCATGGAGATGCACCGTTGCACACATAGATCTTGATGTGAGTGATTAGGCCTACTGGCTCGGGCCTAATCATATTAGGTTGTGGTCCATGATCATCTGGTGTGATTGCTTATACACATACTAGATATGTATATATATTTGCATGCGATGTAGATATATATTAAATATGTATATGTGTGACATGTCATATTAGGAGACCAAATCATAGAAACATCTCTCGATAATATTAAGTCGGTAAACGTGAGGCAATTAGATTGACCCACGTGGCCTTCCATCGTTATGAGTAGGAACCGAATCCCGGTGTAGGTTGAGTTGGTCGAGTCCCTCGAGACTCACCTATATCGCGATTCGCTATCTTGCTTATGACATAGAGATGTCACCGGTGACCTGAGGGCATGATATGCTTGGTCGAGTCCCTCGAGGGTATATCATCAAATCAGACTCATCTTGTAACGAAGGTGTTGACTTAACCAAGCATCATGGTTGGTCGAGTCCCTCGAGGCCATGGTGATTCGGAGGCCGAACAGGACGGGAATCACAAGGAGTTGTGATCGGCAAGAGTTGTCTACCTTTTAGGCTTAGTGTGATTGGTCGAGTCCCTCAAGGTTACACTAAGACGCTGATTGGATCCTGATCCCCACTAGAAGTCTACCGGAGACTTCCGTTTCACGTGCTGAGGGTGTCGCGTGACTCGTTAGTAAAATAGTGGGAGCATATTAAGATAGAAGTCCATATCTTGATAGTTTATTTCTTGCAAAATCTGCATGTTATTCATTTTTGCTACATCTTTATTTTCAGAAAATGTCGCTTTCAAATCCCTTACGTGGCATACTTGATGTCAACCGCCTCACTGGTCCAAATTATACGGATTGGCTCCGTAACTTGAGAATTGTTCTCACAGCGGAGAAAATCGTGTACGTCCTTGATACAGTGATGCCTACGCCCGAAGAAGGGGCAAGCGAGGATGAGATCGCTCGCTACGTGAAGTACATTGATGACTCCACTCTTGCTCAGTGCTATATGTTGGGCTCTATGACTCCAGAGTTACAGAGACAACATGAAAAGATGGATGCCAGATCCATTCTCCTACATGTCCGTAAATTGTTTGAGGAACAGGGAAGGACTCAACGATATGAGATATCCAAGAGCCTTTTCTGCGCTAGGATGACTGAGGGGACACCGGTTCAGAACCATGTCCTAAAGATGATTGAGTGGATAGAGAAACTCACAGGTCTAGGAATGGTCCTAGAGGATAACTTGTGTGTGGACATTGTGCTTCAGTCCCTACCAGATTCCTTTTCACAGTTCATAATGAACTTTAATATGAACAAGCTTGAGGTGACTCTCCCAGAGCTCCTCAATATGTTGAGGGAGGCAGAGAGTACTATTAAGAAAGAGAAGCCAGTTCTCTACACTGGTGAGACCAGAAAGAAAAGGAAAGCAGAAAGGTCCCTTAAGAAGGGAAAGGGCAAGGGCAAACAAGGTAAAGCAAAGGTTGCTAAGAAAGACCCAACAAAGGACAAAGGCCAGTGCTTCTACTGTGGTAAAGATGGGCACTGGAAGAGAAACTGCAAAGAGTACCTTGCAGAAAGGGCGAAACAAAAGCTTGATGAAGCTTCAGGTACATTCATGATCAGTCTCCATTTGTCAGACTCTTATGATAACACATGGGTATTAGATACCGGTAGTGCTTATCATATATGTAATTCGTTGCAGGTTCTGGCAAGGCCTAGGAGACTAGAGAGAGGCGAGATGGACCTCAAGATGGGTAATGGAGCAAAAGTTGCTGTATTAGCTGTTGGCGAGGTCGCCCTACATCTGCCTAGTGGAGCTTTTATTGCATTAGATGCATGTTATTTTGTTCCTTCTATTATCAAAAACATTATCTCCATTTCATGTTTAACAGTTAGTGGATATAAATTTGTTTTTGAGAACAATGGTTGTTCGATATTATTAGATGATAAGATCATCACGAAAGGAATATTGCATAATGGTTTATTTATGTTAGACACCACTCCACATATCATGAATATAAATGTGTCCAAAAGGAAACGAGATGAGTTGAACAGTGCATACCTGTGGCATTGTAGGCTAGGTCACATCCATAAAAGAAGGATTCAAAAGTTGCTAAATGATGGATATCTAGATCCATTCGACTATGTGTCATATGCAACTTGTGAGCCTTGCATTCGTGGAAAACTGACCAACTCTCCATTTAGTGGAACTGGAGAGAGAGCCACTGAGTTGTTGGAACTCATACATAGTGATGTATGTGGACCCATGTCAACTCATGCCATTGGAGGTTACTCCTACTTCATTACATTTACTGATGATTTCTCAAGGTATGGATATGTGTACTTAATGAAGTACAAGTCCGAGGCCTTTGAGAAATTCAGAGAGTATAAGAATGAGGTGGAGAACCAGACTGGAAAGAGTATCAAAACTCTTCGATCAGATCGAGGAGGTGAGTACTTAAGTACAGAGTTTACTCACTTCCTCAAGGACCATAGGATATTATCCCAATGGACACCTCCTTATACACCTCAGCTCAATGGTGTCTCTGAAAGGAGAAATTGTACATTATTAGATATGGTACGGTCCATGATGAGTTTCGCTGACCTACCCATCTCATTCTGGGGATATGCCCTAGAAACCGCAGCTTACCTTCTGAACAGAGTTCCAACTAAGTCGGTGGTGTCTACACCATATGAGATATGGAAAGGGAAGAAGCCTGATCTTAAAGTAGTTAAGATTTGGGGCTGCTCTGCCCATGTTAAAAGACACAACCCCGATAAGTTAGAATCAAGGACAGGGCGATGTAAATTTGTGGGATACCCCAAGGAAACTTGTGGGTATTACTTCTATCATCTCGAGGACTAAAAGGTCTTTGTAGCTAAGAGAGCAGTGTTCCTTGAGAAGGAACACATTCTTGACGGAGACAGTGGGAGAATGATAGAATTGAGCGAGGTTGGAGAACCAAGCTCAAGCACCACTCTACAGCCCGAGTCTGTTCAGGTATCTAATACACAAGTTTCAACTTTACGCAGGTCTGATAGAGTATCCCATCCTCCTGAGAGATATGTGGGACATATTAAAGCAGAGGATGTAGAGGATATTGATCCTCAGACCTACGAGGAGGCTATTATGAGTATAGACTCCGGGAAGTGGAAAGAAGCCATGAATTCTGAGATGGATTCTATGTACTCCAATAAGGTTTGGAACCTAGTTGATGCACCCGAAGGTATTGTACCCATCGGTTGCAAGTGGATCTTTAAGAAAAAGATCGGAGTAGATGGAAAGGTAGAGACCTATAAAGCAAGGCTAGTGGCTAAGGGGTATCGTCAAAGGCAAGGTGTTGACTACGACGAAACTTTCTCACCCGTAGCAATGCTAAAATCCATCAGAATTCTATTGGCTATTGCAGCACACTATGATTATGAGATCTGGCAGATGGATGTGAAAACCGCATTCCTCAACGGGAACCTGGAGGAGGAGGTGTATATGATGCAACCTGAGGGATTCGTGTCCAAGAACTGCCCAGATAAGGTGTGTAGGTTGCTTAGATCCATTTATGGACTAAAGCAAGCTTCCCGAAGTTAGAACATAAGATTTGATGAGGCAATCAGATCTTATGACTTCGTTAAGAACGAAGATGAGCCTTGTGTATACAGAAAGGTAAGTGGGAGCGCTATTAGCTTTTTGGTGTTATATGTGGATGACATCCTCATCATTGGGAATGACATAGGAATGCTATCCACAATAAAGGCTTGGTTATCTAGACACTTCTCCATGAAGGACTTAGGAGAAGCATCTTATATCTTGGGGATTAGAATCTATAGAGATAGATCCAAAAGGATGCTTGGCTTGTCCCAGTCCAGGTACATAGAAACTATTGTCAAAAGGTTTGGCATGGAAAATTCCAAAAGAGGTCTCATACCGATGAGACATGGGATATCGCTTTCTACGAGTATGTCCCCAAAGACTCCAGAAGAAAGGGCGAACATGGATATGATACCTTATGCCTCAGCAATAGGGTCTATCATGTATGCCATGCTATGTACTAGGCCTGATATAGCGCATGCTCTGAGTGTCACGAGCAGGTATCAGGCGGATCCAGGCTTGGAGCACTGGAAAGCAGTAAAGTGTATCCTTAAGTACTTGAGAAGGACTAAGGATCTTTTACTAGTATATGGAGGTAATAGCCTTAAGGTTGAAGGCTACACTGACTCAAGTTTTCAGTCTGATGTCGATGATAGCAAGTCGAATTCAGGGTATGTGTACACCTTGAATGGAGGAGTAGTGTGCTGGAAGAGTTCCAAGCAAGATACCACTGCTGACTCGACCACAGAGGCGGAGTACATTGCTGCATCAGATGCAGCAAAGGAGGGAGTCTGGTTGAAGAAGTTCATCACAGATTTGGGAGTCGTGCCGGATAGTGAGGAGCCGATTTCCCTATATTGCGACAACAACGGGGCAATTGCTCAAGCGAAGGAACCTAGGTCTCATCAGAAATCTAAGCATGTTCTGAGGAGGTTCCACCTTATCAGAGAGATCGTGACCCGAGGAGATGTAGCAGTGGAAAGAGTTCCATCCGAAGATAACATTGCAGATCCACTAACAAAGCCATTGTCTCAGATTGTCTTTGAGCGTCACAGGGGTCTGATGGGGATCAAACACATAGGTGATTGGCTTTAGGTCAAGTGGGAGATTGCTAGTCATAAGTGCCCAGCAAGCCAATCACGTGAGTGATGGCACGTGTGACTTGATACAGAATCTTTTTGCTTATTATATTTTGGCGTATATCACTTTAAAACTATTGCATAAATGCATATATATTGTGATGTCCTTGGATTTGTGCAATGGGAATCGGATCGTGATGAGATCACGATAATGAGATCGATTCACCTTTAAACACATATCCTAAATAATCCCGGTCATAGGTTACTCGAGAGGGACATCGTGATAACCGGATAGACTGGTGTGCTGTATACCCGTCCATATGATGGATGCAGCTGGTCTCATAGCTGCTCGTGTAGGGACACTAGGGATACAGTACAGGTGCTCATTGGAGAATGAGTTCACTGATTGATCCGCTTACGGAATGCTGGATGGTTGATGATGCCTTATTGTCAGACAACAATTCCGTAGTCCTAGTGGTGTATCTGGTTCTTAGACTTGAGACACCAAGGATGTCCTGTATGAGTGCTCCACTCTTTGATACCAGACTTATAGGTTTGGCTGTTCCCAAATCTAGTACAGCTGGTCATTGGGAGTGGTAGTCGACCTTACGAGGGCTATTGAGTGTCGATAGAGGATCATCCACTCTCGGTATCATGAGAGGAATATCCCATGTGTTCTTGCTCAGACAAATCCCTAGCCAGGGTCATTCGGGTTGAGAGAGAAAGAGTTCTCCGGGAGAATCCGATTAGAGCGAGACTCGAGTAGAAACCGTATGGGTCTGACAGCACCATGCTCGATATACGGTCTCTGGGATATTAGATGGATGAGGGACTATAGGTACATGGTAACTGAGGACAGACAGGTCCAATGGATTGGATTCCCCTGTATCGTCTGGGGACTACGGCGTAGTGGCCTAGTACTTCCGTAGTCGATGAGTCGAGTGAATTATTACAGAGATAATAATTCACTTAGTTAGAAGGAGTTCTGACAGGTATGACTCACGGCCAGCTCGATATTGGGCCTAGAGGGTCACACACATATGATAGGCATTGCGATGAGTAGAGGTTCGGATATGAGATATCCGACGGAGCCCTTGTCTTATTGGATGCAGATCCAATACCCACTAGGGAAAGGACCCATTAGGGTTTTGACACGGGATCTCTATAAATAGGAGGGATTCACAGCCTCATAGGCTAGAGTCTTTGCTTGCCCTTCCTATTCTCCTCTCCCTCTCCACCTCAGAGTAGGCCTGGAGTTTTGAGGAGCGTCGTCGCAACCCTGCTGTGTGGATCACCGCTAGAGAGGAGGACGCTTGACCTCCTTCACCCTCTCCTAAGGATCTGCAAGGAAACAGGGATATACGATCTCCCTAGGTAACACAATCTCTATATGCAGTTTTGTGTTTTTGCGGATTTTGCGCACCAATCTTCGCACGACGATGAACATCTTTTTGGGAATCGGGGATTTTTGTTTTCTTGTTCTTCCGCTGCGCATATGATGTCGCCCCCCCTATGATTTCCCAACACTATTGCCCAATTGGTCAGTTGACTCTGCAACTCTGATATCCTTGGCACAATACCCGCTCTTCTTGGCCCGATGCCCGAGTTCACGGCCCGAAGCCTTCTGTCGATACGTCGACCGATCCACCGGCCCGACGTCCAATCTTCTGACATGTTCCTCCAGCACAACATGATTTTCCTGCTTTAATTATCTCATCCTGATCGAAGTATCCTATGTTACTCAAAATGCAGATTAAATCATAAACATATATCAAGTGGTTTAATCATCAAAATACGAGATTCAACAATCTCTCCCTTTTTGATGATGACAACCACTTGATGATGGAGTTAACCTTAACTCCCGAAGTTTAAACAAACTCCCCCTATCAATATGCCATATTGATAGAAACTCTTAGATTCAAAAATCTAAGCAACATGTCATCATAAACGGAGTTAACCTTAACTCCCAGAGTTTAAACAAACTCCCCCTATCAATATGCCATATTGATAGAAACTCTTGGATTCAAAAATCCAAGCAACATGTCATCATAAACTTATGCATAACATGTCATGTCATCAACATACTTCTCCCCCTTTGTCATCAACAAAAAGGAGAAGTACCACAATCAAGTGTTTGTGATATAAGTTTAACTCATTGCATGAAAAACATAATATCTATTGTTACCATCATGCAAGTTTGCTATCATCAAATGGTAAGATATCAATATGTAAAATTGCGATTCAAGTTCTTGATATCTTAACATGATATGACATTCATAGCACCTATTCATATGAATGCTGCTTTTGATATCTCATCATAATATGGCATTCATAACATCTATTCATATTCTTCAAATATGGCACTCATAGTATCAATTTATATATTTCTCCCCCTTTATCATCAACAACAAGGAGAACGATATAAGCAAATTTTAAATATAAGTGTGATGCCATAAGTTGGTTCATGTCATTTTCCAACAGTGAGTGATAGGATACCAATTATGTAAACATCTCGAGGAAAACATGACATGGAGATAGCTTTTATTGCTTCTTCCTTTTTATTTGTTATCTTTTTACATGAAGGAGGAAAGCCATATGTGAAGTTCAAATTGATAAGATATTAAAGCACACTTCATTTTTGAAAGGATTAAGATATGTAAGTGAGTCAAATCCTTGTATGTAAAAATATCTTCCTTTTATAAGAGGGAATCATCAAATATGTTTCTCGAAAAATATTTTTCACATGATAAGTGCATTTGCTAGATGATTCCATATGTCAAAAATCAATGATGTGAATTAAACTTGATATGACATATGCTTGTTAAGTTCGGAAGAGGATAATGTATCAAGAAAATCCAATTGTTAGGATCAAGAAAATCCGAAAATGAAATTTGACACTTTCATACATTCGGACAGGGTTTTACTAGAGATATTCAATTACAATCATGAAGGTAAAACATGCTTATTATCATGAAAATTTTTGTATTCAAGAACATAATTTCCAACATATAATCATGGCAAGTAATTGTATAAAATCATTATTGCAATCAAGTGATTTGATCATTCAATCAAAAAAGTCCAAAAAATAATTTTAACTCATTTAATCATTCGGACATATTTTTGCCATAGTTTTTCAAATATAATCATGAAGATAAGGTATGCTCATCATCATGGTAGTATGATAGCAAGTTTACCATATTCAAGCTAGCAAAAAATTTCTATATTTTAAGGCCCGCAAGCTAGCAATTTTGAGATGTTTAAGAAAGCAACTCTTGCTTCTTGAAATATAAGTTTTGCTAGATGTGCAAGTTAACTTTTTGCTTCTTGAGATAGGCAAGATAGCATTCCTTGGTGATGTTCAATATAGCTAAGTTCTACATCATGCAAGCTAGTGAATTTTATAACATTTTAGAACATGCATAATCACCAAAGCATCATAAATTTTAATGATGTGCAAAATTACAAATTTTGCATGATTGCATTTGTGTGTCTTGAGATTTGCAAGATAGCACTTCTTGGTGATGTTCAAGATAGCAATTTCTTCTCTTTTGAGAAGTGCAATTTTTGTTTTCTTCTTGAATTGTGCAAGCTAGCTATCTCCCCTTTTGTCATTGTCAAAAAGAAGGGAAAAACCCTTTACATCAATTTTTAAATCATGACAAAGGTTAGTATCAATCTCATTTATGCATCATTATATTTTCAAATTAAAACATGCACATTTTCAAAACATATAAACTCATTATTATATGCATGATTCCAAATCATTATTCATATTATTTCAATCATTGTTTCAATCACCACTTATAGCTTATCATGCACAATATATAAAATCATCTAACATGATACAATCATTTATTTTCAAAATATTTATCACTATTTTATTGTATGATAATGAAGTATTCATGATACCGAACATTAAATCGATATTTTTTAAGTATTTATCACTTCATTTTAATCATGATTCCAAACATTTATCATTTAAAGCATTCATGATACACATCATAAAAAAAAGCATATGCATCATTCCAAATCATAAATATTTTAAATCATTATGGTATTAATTTGTCACATTGCATTCTACCATGCATGATCGAAGCTTCTCATTTGCATACATCAAAATAAATTCATGAATATCTCATGCATTCATATCATCACTTGAGGAATATTGAAAAAGAAATAATTGGGTGATGAGATAAATATTTCATAAATATAAAGAATTGCATAAAAATCATATCAAGGAATACAAGTCACAATCATTCAAGAGAAAAATCAAGATCATGATTTTAATAAAACTCATTTCAAATTTGAATCATCAAAATCATTTTTATGGCTCACAAAATTTATAACGATTCAGGATTTCATTGATAATATATTTTTTCCTTTTTAAGTGTTTCATTTTAAGTGGTCGATTTCATGTTAGCATGCCTTTTCATTTATGAAAACATGCATCAATTTTTTTAAAGCCACTGTTATTATCATGAAAATCGATAATCAAGAATCATCATACATAATTTCAAAAATATATACTCATTAATCATAACTTCAAATTAAACATGATTTCATATACTCAAAATCAAGAAATAACAATGGAAATCAACATGATACACATTATTACTTCTCAACCACATATAGCATGATTTCATAAGGTATTTTTAATCAAAATCATTTTGTTTATCATAAACATGCAATTTTCATGATTATTTTCAAAATTACTAGAATGATAAGCATGATTCCTAATTGTTTGTATTTTCATTATAAAATTATTAAACATGTAATTTTTAAGAAAATTAAAAAAGGAGAAATGCTTTATGAAAAGCATCGTGTAATTTCAAAGTAAATTAAAGGCATTTTGATTACCTCAGCGTCGAAAGGCGTAAAGGCGTAGTTTGCCACCTTGCCTTTGTTGATTTTCTCTTCGTCTTCGGAGGAGCTCGATTCATCCCAGTTTTTGTTCTTCTTCTTACGTTCAAAGCAAGTAGTTCCGTTCTTTTTACTTTTTAATTTTTGTTTCATTTGTAGTTTAAGTTCACCATCACTTGAGCTTATGCTCGAGTGGTCTTCAAATGTTCTATGTCCCAAATCCTTCCTGTTCTTTGGAAGGTGGTTCTAAGTTCTTCTCGTGCATTGCACGTCATTTCATATGTGATCAATGAACCAATTAGTTCTTCAAGTGGAAATTGGTTCAAGTTTTTCGATTCTTGAATAGCAGTTACTTTTGAATCCCAAGTTTTAGAAAGTGAGCGCAAAACTTTGTTAACGAGTTCAAAATCCGAAAAGCTTTTACCAAGTGATTTTAAACCATTGACGACATCCGTAAAACGGGTGTACATGTCAACAACGGTTTCGCTTGGTTTCATATGAAAAAGCTCAAAATCATGCAGTAAAATATTAACTTTCGAGTCTTTGACTCTACTAGTTCCCCCGTGCGTGATTTCAAGAGTGCGCCAAATATCGAAAGCCGTTTCGCACAAAGAAACCCGATTGAACTCATTTTTGTCCAAAGCGCAAAATAAGGCATTCATAGCCTTTGAGTTTAAAGAAAAATACTTCTTCTCTAAATCCGACCATTCGTTCATCGGTTTAGAGGGAAGTTGAAAACCGTTTTCAACGATATTCCATAAATCCAGATTTAGAGAAATCAAGAAAACTCTCATTCGAGTTTTCCAATAAGTATAGTCCAATCCGTTAAAGAACGGTGGACGAAAGACCAAAAAGCCCTCTTGAAGAGTCATTTCTCTCGGGTGTAAATCCGAAATGAGAAATACCTCGCTCTGATACCAATTGTTAGGATCGAGAGCACTAAGAGGGGGGGGTGAATTAGTGCAGCGGAAATCTTTCAGCGATTAAAAACGAAAGCTGCGTTCGTTCGATAAAAACTATTTTGATGCAAAAGCCAATTCTAAGATTACTTATGATTAAGTGCAGTTTACGTCTAAACACAGTTTGCGTCTAAGCGCAGTTTACGCAGTTTGCGTCTAAATGCAGATTGTGTCTAAGCGCAGTTTGCATCTAAGCACAGTTTGCGTCTAAGCTCAGATTGCGTCTAAGCGCAGTTTGCGTCTAAGCGCAGTTTGTGTCTAAGCGTAGATTGCGTCTAAGAGCAGTTTGCGTCTAAACACAGTTTGTGTCTAAGCGCAGTTTACGTCTAAGCTCAGATTCGGAAAGATCTGAACTTAGACACTCGTTCGCAAAAGCGCAGAAGGCAGTTTGCAGTTATAAATGGAATTAAAACGTAAACGTAAACTGCAAAGAAACTCGTTCATAAAAGCGCAGAAGATAGTTTGCAGTTATAAGTAGAATCAAAACGTAAATGTAAACTGCAATGTAAAGATCGTACGAAAACACCGATTTACGTCTGAATGCAGATTCGGAAAGATCAGAACTTAGAAACTTGTTCGTAAAAGCGCAGAGGGCAGTAGCTATGTAGGAGGTTTGCAGTAATGATAAAGTGCTCAAAATAAAAGCAAACCAGAGATTTAGAGTGGTTCGGTCAGTCTTGACCTACTCCACTTTTGGCTTCCTCCACCGACGAGGTCACCGACGTCAACTAGAGGCCTTCCTTCAATAGCCGAAGGCCAACTGCCCTCTTACAGATTCACTCCTTTTGACGGGCTTAGGAGACAACCCTTACAGAAGTTTTCTCTCCTCACTTTACAACTCAAACTTGAAGAATAGAAAGAGGAGAACTAGCAGTTTTGAGCTCTAAGAAACACAGAAAGATAGCAAGATTTCCAGTGTGTGTTCTGTGCTTTCAGTGCTGAATGGGTGGGGTATTTATAGGCCCCAACCCAGTTCAAATTTGGAGCTCAAAATGATCAAATCCCGGAATTCCGGGATCAGGTGGTTGCACCTCCTGACTGGAGAGGTTGCACCGCTTGGCAGAGCTCGAAGACTGAGCCTCTGGGCGGTGCCACCTCTGTCAGGGGCAGTTGAACCTCTCTGCCAGAGCTCGAAGACCGAGCTCAGGCGGTTGCACCGCCTGATTGGAGAGGTTGCACTGCCTGGCAGAGCTCTAAACTTGAGCTCTGGCGGTGCTACCTCTTGACAGAAGAGGTTGCCCCGCCCAGTCTCGCTCGGAGACTGAGCCCGGGCGGTTGCACCTCCTGGTTGGGGCGGTTGCACCGCCCAGTCTCGCTTGGAGACTGCCTCCTGTGCGGTGCTACCTCTTATCCTGGCGGTGCTACCTCCTAGCACTATTTCAGGTCCGAATGAGTTGATTCATTCGGCCCAATTTGGGTCTTTTAGGGGCCCGATTGCCCCAAGATTAAGTTAATGGGATCATCTCCCATTTCTAACTTAATCATTGTGCTAACTATGATTATTTCCTAAGACATTTACTGTAACTTGCTCCGGTACGTCAATCGCTTCTTCCGGTGAGCTTCCGGTGAACTTCCGTCGATCATCCGATGAACCCTCGGTGATGCTCCTGCGGACTTCCGGCAAACTCCTGGACTTGCGACGATCCACTTAGCGAGTTCCGACGAGCTTCTTTGGCAAGCTCCTGGACTTCTCGGATTTGTTCCCGCAGAACCTCCGACGACCGTCCGAACTTTCGTAGAACTCTCGAACTCCCAACGTGATCATTGTCTTGACTCCGGCGCAACTCCTGCTGCATGTCTTACTTTCATCGTAGTTAATCCTGCACACTTAAAACTAAAACTTCGATTGAGACAATTAATCCTAAGCAATTAACCAAGTTGTCCGGCATGTCATTGGTCCCTCGACGCTTCGTCCGATTCTTCGGCGCATCGTCCTTTCCTGCAGCCTATTGCCTAATCGGCCTGTTGACTCCGCAACTCCAATATCCTTGGCACAATACCCGCTCTTCTTGGCCCGATGCCCGAGTCCACGGCGCCTTCTGTCGATACGTCGACCGATCCACCAGCCCGACGTCCAATCTTCTGACATGTTCCTCCGGCACAACATAATGTTCCTGCTTTAATTGTCTCATCCTGATCGAAGCACCCTGCGTCACTCAAAACGCAGATTAAATCATAAACATATATCAAGTAGTTTCATCATCAAAATATGAGATTCAACACCTTTATGATTTAAAACTTAACGAATCCATTTATCTCCATTCCAAAAGTGTTTCCAACAAACACAACTATCAACCTTTCAAATTCTATTCGTCATTATCTTGATATTAGTTTGATATCAAAGCTAAAGGCTAGAGATTATGGCAAGGTAGAATAGAAAAGATGTAGTTGGTGAACGTAAAGATGATGTTAAGTTCTTGAGGTTGCAACTACAGAGGTTGCTATATAGTTTATAAGAAACAAATGAAATACTTGAAGAAGAAACAACTAGTATAAAAATGATGCCCAAGAGTTTGGTTCTAATGATGATACATCTCCTCACATAAGGGAATTGAAAAGATATCGAGCAAGGTATAGAGACCAAGATGAGTGGTAGAATAAATGCAACCCAATATTGGATATCTTAGAGTTTGAAAGTAAAATTGATATTAATAATTTTATTAATTTACTTAATATGTTGGAAAGAATATTCAAGTTTCATGAACCACCAAAACAAAAGAAAGTAAAGCTTGTGACACTCAAACCAAAAAAGAATGCATCTTTTTGGTTGGAAAACCTGAAGAAGCAAAGAGAACATAAGGGAAAGAGTAAGATTATAACATAGGTGAAAATAAAAAGGGAGTTAAAGAGAAAATACTTGGTTGACAACTATAGGGAAGAGAACTTTCTCAAAATATATTATTTCAAGCAAAAAAATGTTAGTGTAGAAGAGTACACAACAAAGTTCGATAATCTCAGGAGAGCTTGTGGAACCAGAGGAGCAAATCATTACAAGATACTTAAGAGGTTTGAAGCATGAGATTGTTAAAGTAGTTCAACTCCAGTCATATTGGTCTTTAAATGATATGAGCAAGTTGACTTTAAAAGTTTAGAAATAACATAAGTTTAAAAAAGGTTCTCGGTACAAGTCAAAAGAATATTATACAAGAGAAGGAAATTTCAAGCCTACTCTTCAAAACAAAATGGTGTCAAAGGTGCAAGACAAGAGTGAAGGATCTGCTGGTAGCAAACAAATACTTGTTAGGATCGTTTCGGCACTAAGAGGAGGGGAGAGGGGGGTGTGAATTAGTACTTTCACAAAACTTCGATAATTTAGAAAATTCAATTCGATGAAACTCTATTGGAAATATGTTTAACTTAAGAGCGTTTGTAAGCGTAGTGAGCAAGTAAGAGTAGTAGACAATTAAATAAATAAGAAATGATAATGAAAAGTTGAACAGAAATTATAAATGGTTCAATCATCGTGACCTATGTCTACTCTCGATTCCTCTTCCATCGATGCCACCAGCATTCACTAATGATCTTCTTTTAATTGGTAAAGACAACTACCCTCTTATAACTCTTTCTCTTTTGCTAGGATCGAGTCAACACTAAGCGGGGGGGGTGAATTAGTACTTACGATAAAAGCGTCGAATTCATACTTTCAATGAAAATCGATATGGGAAAGATGTTAACTTGAAACACATTCGTGACCATAATGAAAGTAAGAAATCAGTTTGCAATTAAAATGAAAAGCTTAAAGTAAATGCAAATTAGATTTTTATAGTAGTTTGATAGTTGTGACCTACATCCACTCCCGATTCCTCTTCACTCGAGGCCACTGACTTCCACTACTAGTCTTTCTTCAATGGGCGAAGACCAACTACCCTCTCACAACTATTTCTCTTTTTCATGGGTTTAAGAGATAACCCTTACAAGCTTCACACCTCTCTCAGAATAAGTCCGAAACTTAAAGAGGAGGAGGACACTTAGCACTTTTTTAACTCAGAATAACAACCCCTTTCTGCTCAAATTCTTGCTTCTCCATGCAGGAATAGCTAGGATATTTATAGACCCTAAATGACTTCAAAATTGGAGCAAAAATAGGTCTTATCCTTGGTTTCCTGGGTCCTGGTGGTACCATCGCTTATGTTGAGATGTACTTTCGCCTGTAGCACTGATACTGGGTGGTACCACCACCCAGTTTGGAGGTACCACTGCTTGACACAGTCTTGGAAACTATCTTGGAGACTGAGCCACTAACAGTGCCATCGCCTTGTTGAATCTCGGATTTTGATGATGAAACTAATTGATAGTGTTTATGATTTAATCTGCGTTTTAAGTGATGTAGGAAGCTTCGATCAGGGAGAGATAATTAAAGCAGGAATAATCATGTTGAGCTTTACATTATTGCCTTGAATTCCTATATACTTTTGTCCTTTAATTATTTGTACACCTGCAGCTATCATGTAAAGTTCATGTTTGTATCGCAATGATTCGTATAGGCACATGCATTCCATTGTTCCGCATGTGTTTCCGATATATACCAACCTTATTGTTCACAATGCCCTTTTAAACTCCGGTGTTTATGGGATTGTCTAGACCTTTGCCAGAAATAGTAAAGGGATTATTTGGACCTTTGCTAGAAATAGTAAAGGGATTATCTGGACTTTTGCCAAAAATGATAAAGGGTATGTGCTTAGAGCCCGCAATGCTCTAGATTATGTTTGAGATCTCACTTCACCTTCTATATGTTTGATATGAAATTCAGAGCTAACCTAGCACTTGGGCAGGGTGAGAGGGCTCGAGTAGGAAAGGGCTACCCGTGGATGGAGTCGAGAACTCATCATGGCGTGAAGACACCACTGAGTTAAACCTCACATGCACTATACTAGGGTACGACGTCTGAGCTTCTGTTTCGTATTTTGTATTGATATGCTCCAAAATGCTTCCTATGCTATTGATATACATCAAAATGCTTCTTACATCTTTGATATGCTTTCAAATATTTCATATGTCATGGATATGCTTCTTATGCCAATGATATGCTCCAATTAGCCCTTAATCCATTGTTATGAATAAAACATGCTTTGAATGAAATGACATTGTAACTCTGCATTTGTCGAGTGATTATCTTTGAACTCTTGTATCTCTACCTTGTATTTTGAAACCTTATTTGTTTGAAACTGTCTTATTTGCCAACAGATATGTTAGTCACTTGCTGAGCTCTATGTGTTAGGATCGGAGCGGCACTAAGAGGGGGGGGGGGATGAATTAGTGCAGCGGTAAAGTGTGATAAACTTTTGATGATTTAAACACTTTCGGAAACTTCGTATGATAAAAGTAACGTTTTCGTTTGAAACCATTTCGATTGCATTTTAACTTGAAGAGATAAGTAAGACGGAGACAAAGAAGTAGAGCATTAAAGTGCAAATGGTTTGCAGTAATGTAAATGACAATAAGTAAATGCAAACCAGAGATCACGCCAATTTTACAGTGGTTCGGTCAAATGACCTACATCCACTTGCGAGGCCCCTCTTCGATGAGGCTCCCACCTTCCACTAGCAAATCTCTTGAAGGGGAAGGGTAAATACCCCTCTTACAACTTTTTACAAGCGGTTCACTCTCTTATAGATTTTCAGCAAGAAAGAAGGAGGTGAACACTAGCAAATTGAAAACAAGACTAGCAAAGACTTTTCTAAGACCTTTCTCTCAAACAATTACTGCTCAAAAAGTTGTTATCTCAGTTGAGATTTGAGTGGTATTTATAGGCCTCAAGAGGATTCAAATTTGGGCTCCAAAATTTGAATTCTCTTTGGGTTCCCGATGCTGGCGGTGCCACCGCCTGTCAGTGGCGGTGCCACCGCCTGTCACTGTCAGACATTGACAGTGCTGGGCGGTGCCACTGCCCAGCCAGGCGGTGCAACCGCCTAGTCTGGCAGTGCCACCGCCAGACCCTTCGGTTCACTTGTTGGGCTTCAAATTTAGCCCAAACCAAGTCTAATTTTGGGCCCAGTTGGCCCCTAACCAGGATATAGGATTATCTCTTAATCCTAATCCTAATTACAAGTGAACTACATAACAAAAAAAACATCCTAAGCAAGTTTTCAACCGCGAACGTCGAGTCTTGTTCCGGCGAGCTTTCCGACGAATCTTCTTCCGACGGACTCCCAGCAAGCTCCCGAACTTGTGATGACTTTAATGAGTAGCCGAGCCTTCTCGGTGATCTCCGTGAACCTCCGACGATCTCTTCGGCGAACTTCTGAAAATTCCGATAGGTTCCCGATTTCTTCTCGGTTGGTTTCGGCAGCATCTCCGATGATTTTTCGGACTCTTAAACATCCATCGAACTTGACTCCGGTGTTCTTGCTTTATGTTTTCTGGTTATCGTAGTTAATCCTGCACACTTAACTCAATAATATGGATTAGATCAATTAACCCATCAATTGATTTTATCATCAAAATCCGAGATTCAACAATCTCCCCCTTTTTTATGATGACAATCAATTGATGACGGAGTTAAACATAACTCCCCCTATCTATATGCCATATTATGAGAAGATGAAAACACTTGAATTTCATCCATTGAATTCAAGCATAAACTGATAAGTTCTAACTATAGAACTTATCGTTATTCTCATTAAGCAATAGTAAATACAAAACTTCGATGAAAATCATTTTCAAGTCGAATGATAAGAGATAATTTTTACTACGGCAGGAGATAAAGATTTTCAACATAAATTTCATAATATAAATGTAAGGCATGTTTTCAATATGATCAATCAATCTTGCGATATTCTCAAAGATTTTGCAAGGCATATAAGATATTCATATCACACAAGCTTTTGCAATTCATATAAGTCATGCTATTAAAATGGTATAAGTCATCACTTTTCTCTCCCTTTGTCATCAACAAAAAAGGGAATGAGACTCGAAGCACATAATTTGTGATTATAACATCAGGAATTCAGCATTGATCATAAAAATTTTATCATTCAAAATTAAGTATGCTAAAATATTTACGCAGAGTTTATCTTAAAGGAAAATTCAGCATTCATCCATTTTATCAAATCTCTTCTTTCTATAAATAACAAAAATTGTAGATGTACAAGGAAGAGATAGTGATAAAAAAATTTCAAGTAGTAACTCCAATAAGCCAATATCATAATTCGAATACAAATCCATTCAAATTCAATTCGTCAACTTGAAACTCATAATCAAGCCATCAAAATCAATTTCAAGATTCACAAGATATCATAAAATCATTAATCTTGATCAGATGGGAGCGGTGTTTGACTCAAGATAGGATAAGATAATTTAACATGTTATTTAGAATCGAAAGAGAAGGATCAGATTCATCGAGGAATGGAGAGAGGATGAAAAACTTTACGGAGAAATCCATTCAAATAAGTTTATTCTTAGGGACAATTTAACATACCTAATTCCCTTCTAATGAATTCAAATTGGTCTTCACTCAAAGCTTTTGTAAATATATCTGCTAATTGATGCTTTGTGTCAATGAATTCTAGAACAACATCGTTGTTAAGGACATGATCGCATATGAAATGATGCCTAACGTCGATATGCTTAGTTTTAGAGTGCTGAATTGGATTTTTAGTAAGACATATGGCACTAGTATTATCACATTTTATGGGAATGTTTTTAAAGTGAATTCTATAGTCTTCTAATGTATTTTTCATCCAAACAACTTGTGCACAGCATGCACTTGCAGCAATGTATCCGGCTTCCGCCGTAGATAGTGCAACTGAATTTTGTTTCTTGGAAGTTCAAGAAACAAGTGCATGTCCTAAAAATTGGCATGTTTCGGATGTACTTTTTCTATCTATCCTGCATCCGCCAAAATCGACATCTACATAAGCTATTAAATCGAATTTTTCAGATTTTGGATACCACAGTCTTAGATTTGGAGTTCCTTTAAGATATCTAAATATTCTTTTAACACTTTTAAGATGAGATAATTTAGGATTTGATTGAAACCTAGCGCAAAGTCCTACACTAAACATAATATCCGGTCTAGTCGCGGTGAGGTAGAGTAGACTACCTATCATTCCCCTATATATTTTTTGATCGAAATTTTCACTATTTTCATCTATATCTAACTTGGTCGCAGTACTCATAGGGGTGTTTATTGCTTTTGAATTATCCATGTTAAATCATTTTAACAATTCTAATGTATATTTAGATTGGTTAAGAAATATACCATCACTAAGTTGTTTGATTTGTAATCCCAAAAAGAAAGTTAATTAACTCATTAAACTCATTTCAAATTCATGACTCATACATTTGGCAAATGATTCACATAGTGATTCATCCGAAGAGCCAAAAATAATATCGTCAACATAAATTTGCATAATAAGAAAATTATTTTCAAAATGTTTAATAAACAATGTAGTATCAACCTTGCCTTTAGTAAAATTATTTAAAATAAGAAAGGAACTAAGCCTTTCATACCAAGCTCTAGGAGCTTGTTTCAAGCCATAGAGAGCCTTAGTCAATTTGAATACATGGTTAGGAAGAAGAGAATTTTCAAATCTGGGAGGTTGTTCGACATATACTTCTTCGGAAATAAAACCATTCAAGAAAGCACTTTTGACATCCATTTGAAATAGTTTAAAATTATTACTACTCGCATAGGCAATGAGCATCCTTATGGCTTCTAATCGAGCTACGGGAGCGAAGGTTTCTTCGTAATCGATACCTTCTTCTTGGTTGAAACCTTTGGCCACTAATCTAGCCTTGTTTCTAACCACGATACCATTTTCATCTTGCTTGTTTCTAAAGACCCATTTAGTACCAATAACTAAATGGTCACTAGGTCTAGGAACAAGCTTCCATACCTTATTCCTCTCAAATTGATTCAATTCCTCTTGCATTGCGATAACCCAAAAATCATCTTTTATGGCCTCGTCAATGCATTTAGGTTCGATTTGAGAAAGGAAGACGGCGTTAGCACAAAAATTCTTGAAAGAGGAACGAGTTTGAACCCCTTTTGATGTATCTCCTATAATTAGCTCCTTTGGATGAGCATCTATATACTTCCATTCCTTGGGTAAGGAAATTTCGGAAGAAGGTACATCCAAGTTGCTATTTTGAGGAGGGGGTTCATTTAAATTCAAATTATCAAAACCAAGATCATCATCAAAATTATTTTTCTTTAAATTAGAAATTTTATTAAAAACTACATGAATAGACTCTTCTATTACTAAGGTTCTTTTGTTAAAAACCTGGAAAGCCTTAGAAACGGAAGAGTAACCAAGAAAGATGCCTTCATCGGATTTAGCATCAAATTTTCCTAAGGCATCCCTTTCATTCAAAATAAAGCATTTACAACCGAAAACTTTAAAATAGGAAATATTTGGTTTTTTGTTATTCCATAATTCATAGGGAGTTTTTGATAAGGATGGTCTTATTAGGATTCTATTCATGATGTAGCAAGCCATATTTACGACTTCGGCCCAAAAATACTTAGGTAAACTATGTTCATTTAACATAGTTCTTGCCATTTCTTGTAGATTTCTATTTTTTCTTTCAACTACTCCATTTGTTGGGGATTCCTCAGAGTGGAGAAGTTGTGATTGTATCCATTAACCTCACAAAAATTTTGAAAGTCACGGTTTTGAAATTCACCACCGTGATCACTCCGAATTGATGAAATCATGAAACCTTTTTCGTTTTGAGTGAGTTTACAAAATTTAGAGAAACACTTGAAGCAATCACTTTTGTGAGCTAAGAAATAGGTCCAAGTGTATCTAGTATAGTCATCCACAATTACAAACGCATATTTGTTTCCCCCTAGACTTGTCGTGTCAATTGGTCCAAATAAGTCCAAATGAATCAATTGTAATGGTCTAGTGGTGCTAATTTGAGTTTTTGGTTTGAAACTAGTTTTTATTTGTTTACCTAGTTGACATGCATCGCATACTTTGTCCTTAATAAACTTTATATTTGGAATTCCTCGCACTAAATCTCTAGATGAGATCTTAGATATTAGTTTCATGCTTGCATGGCCTAGTCTCCTATGCCAAAGCCAAGCATCATCATTTAAAGCGGAGAAGCACATTTCATTACTTAGTTCATCAAGGTTGATGGTGTAGACATTATTTTGTTTTAATGCAATCATAATTATGTTATGGTTTGGTTTTTCAATAATACACACATTTGATTTAAATCTAACGATATAACCTTTATCGCATAATTGACTAACACTCAAGAGATTATGTTTCAATCCATCAACTAGTAAGACATCATTAATAGAAAATTTTAATTTATTACCTATGGTTCCCTTGCCAATGATTTTGCCTTGGTTGTTGTCTCCGAAGGTGACGTACCCTTCTTCTTTGCTAGTGAGCATAGAGAAATGAGATGGATCTCCAGTTATATGTCTTGAGCATCTACTATCTAGATATCATCTCTTGATCCTAGCTTGTGATGGTGTATGTTTCTACAAGAAGGGATTATTTTTAGGTACCCATTTTCTTTTGGGTGCCTTAAAAACTTGTTCATCATATTGCATAGAATTGATCCTGGTTCCTTTAGGAACCCAAATTAGTTTGTTCAGACTAATTTTCTTGAATGGACATTTATAAGTTTTATGTCCATATTTGCAACAAAAGTTGCAATTGCTTTGGTGCCGAACATGTAAGACGGGGCCTTTAATGAAAGTGGTTGGATTTTGGTAAGGACTTCTCACAAATCCGATTCCACTTCTTTTAGGAACGTGACCCTTATTTGTAAGGATCATGTTCAAAGATTTGCTACCAACCTCGAATTTCTTCAAGGTGTCCTTAAGTAACAAGTTCTCCTTTTGGAGATATTCTAGATCATGGCATTTTATACATGGAGCTAAACTATCATGATATTCAGTTTTTAATTTATCGATATCACAAGTGAGACTATCATGCTCCTTTTTTAGCAATTTGTATTTTCTACTAATTGTCTTACATTCATCAAATAACTCATGGAAAGCATTTAATAATTCATGATAAGGTAAATCTGCATTAATTAAATCTGTTACCTCTTCTCCGATGGCCATTAGGGCGTAATGAGCAACTTGCTCGGTGTTGGACTCCTCTTCTTCGGACGCACTTGAATCATCCCATGTTGCCTTGAGTGCCTTCTTCTTTAATGTTCTCTTTTTGGCTTGAGGACAATCGTTCTTGTAGTGTCCCGATTTTTTGCATTCATAGCAAATCACTTGGTCCTTCTTTTGTTCGAATTTATTTTTTGTATTATTTTTAAATTTGTTCTTTCTTAAATATTTTTTAAATTTTTGAGTCAAAAGTGCAATGTCATTGTCACTGTCCTCATCACTTGATGTTCCTTTCAAGTGGTCTTCCTGTGATTTGAGTGCCATATCCTTCCTGTTCTTTGGAAGGGGGTTCTCGAGCTCGTCATGAGCTTGACATGTCATTTCGTAGGTCATTAGAGACCCAATGAGTTCTTCAAGAGGGAATGTTTTAAGGACTTTGGCCTCTTGAATGGCCGTAACTTTTGGATCCCAACTTTTAGGGAGGGATCTTAAGATTTTAGTTACTAGTTCAAAGTTAGTAAAATCTTTACCAAGAGCTTTGAGTCCATTGATGACATCCGTAAACCAGGTCTACATGTCTCCGATGGACTCACTTGGTTTCATTCAGAAAAGTTCGTAAGAGTGCACAAGGATGTTGATTTTGGACTCTTTCACTCGGCTAGTGCCTTCATGAGTGACCTCAAGAGTTCTCCAAATATCAAAAGCTGAATCACAAATTGAAACACGATTAAATTCATTTTTGTCTAGTGCACAAAACAAGGCATTCATAGCCTTTGCATTTAAAGCAAAAACCTTCTTCTCCGATTCATTCCATTCGCTCATCGGAAGAGAAGATTTTTGAAATCCGTTTTCAACAATAGTCCAAAGCTCGAAATCCATAGAATTGAGGAAGATCCTCATACGAGTCTTCCAATAAGTATAATACGACCCATTAAACAAGGGTGGACGTGTGATAGAATGACCCTCATGTATGCCGGAGTAAGCCATCTCTCTTGGGTATCAAACCAAATGAGAGTGAGCCTTGCTCTGATACCAATTGTTAGGATCGGAGCGGCACTAAGAGGGGGGGGGGGGGGGGGGGGTGAATTAGTGCAGCAGTAAAGTGTGATAAACTTTTGACGATTTAGAGGGAAGTTGAAAAATACTTCTTCTCTAAATCTGACCATTCGTTCATCGGTTTAGAGGGAAGTTGAAAACCATTTTCAACGATATTCCATAAATCCATATTTAGAGAAATCAAGAAAACTCTCTGCTAGAGCTCTGGGCGATGCCACCTCTGTCAGGGGCGGTTGCACCTCTCTGCCAGAGCTCGAAGACCGAGCTCAGGCGGTTGCACCGCCTGACTGGGGAGGTTGCACCGCCTGGCAGAGCTCGAAACTTGAGCTCTGGCGGTGCTACCTCCTGATAGAGGAGGTTGCACCGCCCAGTCTCGCTCGGAGACTGAGCCCTGGGCAGTTGCACGTCTTGGCTGGGGCGGTTGCACCGCCCAGTCTAGCTGGGAGACATAGCCTGGGCGGTGCTACCTCCCTGCCTGGGCGGTTGCACCTCCCACAGCAACCTGGGTCCGAATGGGTTGAACCATTCGACCCAATTTGAGTTCTTCAGGGGCCCAATTGCCCCAAGATTAAGCTAATGGGATCACCTCCCATTTCTAACTTAATCAAAGTGCTAACTACGATTATTTCCTAAGACATATTCTGCAGCTTGCTTCGGTGCGTCACTCGCTTCTTCCGGCGAGTTTCCGGCGAACTTCCGTCGATCATCCGATGAACCCTCGGTGATGCTCCTGCGAACTTCCGGCAAACTCGTGGACTGCGACGATCCACTTGGCAAGTTCCGACGAGCTCCTTTGGTAAGCTTCTGGACTTCTCGGATTTGTTCCCGCATAACCTCCGACGACTGTCCGAACTTCCGTCGAGCTCTCGAACTCCCAACGTGATCATTGTCATGACTCCGGCGCAACTCCTGCTGCATGTCTTACTTTCATCGTAGTTAATCCTGCACACTTAAAACAAAAACTTCGATCGAGACAATTAATCCTAAGCAATTAACCAAGTTGTCCGGCATGTCATTGGTCCCTCGACGCTTCGTCCGATTCTTCGGCGCATCGTCCTTTCCTGCAGCCTATTGCCCAATTGGCCAGTTGACTCTGCAACTCCGATATCCTTGGCACAATACTCGCTCTTCTTGGCCCGATGCCCGAGTTCACGGCCCGAAGCCTTCTATCGATACGTCGACCGATCCACCGGCCCGACGTCCAATCTTCTGACATGTTCCTCCAGCACAACATGATTTTCCTGCTTTAATTATCTCATCCTGATCAAAGTATCCTGCATTACTCAAAACGCTGATTAAATCATAAACATATATCAAGTGGTTTCATCATCAAAATACAAGATTCAACAGTATTGATAAGTTTAAATGAACTTAACTTATCAATATGTCTCTTGAATTCAAAGGCTTTGAATTTAAGAACTTATCTCATGTATGACATCTAGATAGGGGGAGTTAAGGTTAACTCTGTCATCAACAAAAAGGGGGAGATTGTTGGATCTCGGATTTTGATGATGAAGTCAATTATCATTTGGTTATCTAATTCGTATGTTGAGATAAGTGTGCGGGATTAACTACGATGGCAGTAAGACATGCAGCAAGTGTTAAGCCAGAGCCAAGACCAAGATCACATTGGAGCCAAGACTTCGAGAGTTCGTCGGAAATCCGGACGATCGTCGGATGTTCTGAGGGAACAATTCAAGAAGTCTAGGAGCTTGCCAAAGAAGCTCGTTGGAACTCGCCAAAAGGATCGTCACAAGTCCAAGAGTTTGCCGGGAGTCCGCCAGAGAATCACCGAGGGTTCGTCGGATGTTCACCGGAAGTTCGCTGGAAGCTCACCGGAAGAAGCGATTGACGCACCGGAACACGATCTACAGTATTGATGTCTTAATTATCGTAGTTAGCATGTAGATTAAGTTAGGATTGGGAGGTGATCCTATTAACTTAATCTGGGGCCAATTGGGCCGTTGGCAGACCCAAATTGGGCCGAATGGATCATCACATTCGGACCTAGAATTCCTGGCCGGTAGTGGCACCGCCCAGGAGACTCGGTCTCTCAAGAGTTCTGGGCGGTGGTACCACCGGCAGTTATTACTGTCAGCGGTGGTATTGCCCCTATCAAGCGGTGGTACCATCTGAGCTCGGTCTCCGAGCGATGTTAGGCGATAGTACCACCCAGACTGAGCGGTAGTACCGCTCAGTGACAGATGACAAGCGGTAGTACTGCCCAATTGTGGTGGTGGTACTGCCAGGACCCCGGAAATTCGGGAATGGACACTTTTGAGCTCCGAATTCAAACTGATTAGGGCCTATATAAACCTCACCCTTTCTAGCATGAAAGGGCACCGAAAGCTTGCTTTTATTCTGAGTATTTGAGAGCTTAAAAGTGTTGTAAAAGGCTAGGGTTCCTCTCCATATTTTCTTTCTAAGTCTTGATCATTCAAGAGAGGAGTGAAAACTTGTAAGGGTTGTCTCCTAAGCCCGTCAAATGAAGAAAAGCTGTAAAAGGGTGGTTGGCCTTCCCCTATTGAAGGAAGGCCTCTAGTGGACGTCGATGACCTCGTCGGAGGAGGAAGCCAAAAGTGGATGTAGGTCAAGATTGACCGAACCACTTTAAATCTCGGTTTGCATTTACATTCTGCTCTTTATCTAACTGCAAACTGCCTCAGTTGCTTTACATCAACTATACTTCCATTTGTTCTCAAGTTAAAGATCTTTCCGTAATGGTTTTCGTACGAAGTCTTTTTGAACCGATGAAAGTTTTCCGCTGCACTAATTCACCCCCCCCCCCTCTTATTGCTCTTGATCCTAACAAATATGCCATATTAATAGAAACTTTAAAATCATAGTATTTCTGTTGAATCTCAGATTTTGATGATGAAACCAATCAATATGTGTTTATGTTTTAATCTGCGTTTTGAGTGACGCAAGATGCTTCGATCAGGATGAGACAATTAAAGCAGGAAAATCATGTTGGGCCGGAGGAACATGTCAGAAGATTGAACGTCGGGCCGGTGGATCGGTCGACGTATCGACAGAAGGCTTCAAGCCATGAATTCGGGCATCGGGTCAAGAAGAGCGGACATTGCGCTAAGGATATAGGAGTTGTAGAGTCAACTGGCCGATTGGGTAATAGGCCGTAGGAGAGGACAATACGCCGAAGAATCGGACGAAGCGTCGAGGGACTAATGACATGCCGGATAACTTGATTAGATGCTTAGGATTAATTGTCTAGATCGAAGTGTGTTTTACATGTACAGGATTAACTACGATAGCTTGAAGACATAAAGCAAGTTTACCGGAGTCAAGTTCGATGGGTGTTCGAGAGTCCGTCGAAAGTCCGAAGAATCATCAGAAGTGCTGCCGGAACCAATCGAGAAAGAATCGGGGACTTGTAGAAGTTTTCGGAAGTCCCCCAAAAAGATCGTCAGAGGTTCACGGAGATCTTCGAGAAGGTTTGGATACTTGCCAAAGACTCGTTGAACTCGCCACAAGACTAGGAGCCTGCTGGGAGTCTGCTAGAAGAAATCCGAGGGTGTATCGGAAGTCCGCTGAAAGTTCACTAGAAAGCTCACCGGAAGGAAACTCGACATTGCCGCTTAAAAATTTGCTTAAGACTATGTCTTAGTTTCTTAGTTTGCAATTGGGCCAATTGGGCCCAAGTTTGGACTGGTTTGGGCCAAGTTTGGAGCTCAACTAGTGAGCTGGAATAGTCCAAGCAATGGCACCACTGGATTGGGTAGCGACACCGCCGGACTGGGCGGTGGCACCGCCTAGAACCCGAGAGGTTCGGCGGTGGCACCACTAGTACACTACTGGACCGGGCGGTGGCATCGCCCAGAACTTGAGAGGTCTAGCAGTGGCACCGCTAGTACACTGTCAATGTCAGACACTGACAGGCGATGGCACCGCCACTGACAGGCGATGGCACCGCTAGCACCGGGAAACCCAAAAGCAATTCAAATTTGGAGCCCAAATTTGAATCCTCTTGGGGCTTATAAATACCCCTCAATTCTCAGCAGAGATAACACCTTTTTGAGAAGTTAGAAATTAAGAAAAAGCTTTAGCAAAGTCTTGTTTTCAATAGCTTAAGTGTTCACCTCCCTCTTTCTCTTTGAAAAATCTGTAAAAGTGTGAACCACTTGTAAAAAGGTTGTAAGAGGGGTATTTGGTCCTTTCCCTTCAAAGTGATTTGCTAATGGAAGTTGGGAGCCTCATCGAAGAAGGCTTCGCAAGTAGATGTAGGTCATTTGATCGAACCACTTTACATTGTGGTGTTCCTTGAATGTGTGAGTGTTTAGTTTTCTGAACCACTTATCTTCTTAGCAGCAAACTGTTCGGTTTTCTTCTCCCTACTCTTGACTTCCTTTACTCGAGCTATTTTAGCTAAGTCATTCTTCATCGAATCAAAATATCTATACATTTATGAAATCGATTTCAAACTTATGAGTTTTAATCCGCTGCACTAATTCACCCCCCCCCCTCTTAGTGCCGCTCTGATCCTAACAATTTCAACATTGCATGTAACATGAGTATTGAAATAACTAATTTATCACATCAATGCATGCATCATAAAATCATGCATAATCACAATATCCTATACATCGTTCCATACATGATCATCAATATAACTTCTCCCCCTTTGTCATCAACAAAAAAAAAGGAGAAGTGCATCTAGCCAATTTTTGAGATATAATTTCAAGTTTGGATTTTTGCTTCTTAAGATAGGCAAGCTAGCAATCTTCATTGATGTTCAAGATAGCAAGTTCTACATCATGCAAGCTAGCAAATTTATATTGTTTTAGAGTATGCAAGCTAGTAATTTTACACATATGAAAGTTAGTAAAATTTTACATCTTTTGAGATGTGCAAGATAGACTATTTTTACATCTTCTTGAAATGTATAACTTAGCAAATATTGCTTCTCTTGAGATTTGCAAGATAGCACTTCTTGCTTCTCTTTGGAGATGAGCAAACTAGCAAGTTTGCCTCTTTTCGTGATGTGCACGCTAGCAATTCTTTCTCCCCCTTTGTCATTGGCAAAAAGAGAGGAATAATAATACAATAGTATAATTCATTTCCCTATACTATAATCTTCAAATCATGACAAGCATAAATAACAAAGATGAAAAATCAAGTCATGAATGTCAAAACAATTTTTCATCATGAATACTTCATCATTGCATGCATCATTATGCATAATACCAAATCATCATTCATAGTTACATCAATATTCTAATCATTATTTCAATCATAAAAAATGAAAGATCAAGTCTAGAATTTGAGAAATCAAGATCATGATCCATCTAGAAAATTCTCCTCTTTAGTAAATGACAAGAAGAAACAAGGAGAAAAAGATCTCAATTCATAGAAAGATCCCAAGTTATAAATCTAAAAAAATCAAGATAAAGCTCATTCAAATTTAAATCATCAAATCAAAATCATTTTCAATAGATTAAAAAAGAAACATAGATAGATTCATTAATCTCTCCTTTTTGAAAAAATTGATAAAGTAGAGATTGAGAAATTTTAAAGAGAAATATATTTCCTTTTTATTTCACACGAGCATGCCTTTGTCATTTATTCCAAATCAAAATATTCATCATGTTTAAAATCAAAAAAGTAATTTTTATTATGGTAAAAATCGATAAGCTATAAATTATAAGAATCATCATGTATAATTTTGAAATATAAACTCATTAAGCATGATCATTATACATCATTACTTTGGGCATGATATTAAAATATGGTTTCAAGTTCTTTAATATACAACATGCACAATTTCACATTAAGCATGATATCAAACCTCTTAATATTTTTATTAAGACATCAAGCATGGTTTCATTGGACATAAAGCATTTTCAATCAAAATCGGAAATCATCAAGATATATATTATTTCTTCTTAAAAACATACATAGGATTATCATTACATATAAAAATAACATTTTGTTGTATTTTCATAAAACATGCAATTGTCATTATTATTTTCAAAATTACTAGTATGATCCTAATTTTTTAACATTTTCATTATATTATTAAACATGTAATTTTCAAGAAAATTTATATATAATTTTTCTAAACTAAATTAAAAATAACTCATGAAAAGCATCATGTAATTTTAAAATAAATTAAGAGGATTTTGATTACCTCGTCATCGAAAGCCGTTAAGGCGTAGTTTGCCACCTCGCCTTTATTGGTTTGTTCTTCATCTTCGGATAAACTTGATTCATCCCAAGCCAGTTTGAGTATTTTCTTCTTCTTTAGCAACTTCTTCTTTTTAAGTTTACTTTTATTTTTTAATTCTTATTTAATGAACTTTTTAAGTTTTATAGTGAGAAGTTCAAGTTCATCATCACTAGAGCTTTCGCTCAAGTGGTCTTCATGTGTTCTAAGTGCCAAATCCTTCCTGTTCTTTGGAAGGTTATTCTCAAGTTTGTCATGTGTCATATAAGTCATTTTATAGGTTATTAATGACCCAATAAGTTCTTTAAAAATAATGTTGTTTAGGTCTTTAGCCTCTTGTATTGCCGTTACTTTTGAATCCCAATTTTTAGAAAGAGATCGTAAAATTTTGTTCACAAGTTCAAGGTTCGAAAAACTTTTACCAAGAGCTTTTAGACTATTAATGAATCAGTAAAACGGGTGTACATATCTCCAATAGTCTCGCTTGGTTCCATTCGAAACAGCTCAAAATCATATATCAAAATATTAATCTTCGAATCTTTAACTCTATTAGTGCCTTCGTGTGTGATTTTAAGAGTGTGCCAAATATCAAAAGCTGTTTCGTAAGTAGAAACTCGATTGAATTAATTTTTGTCTAAGGTGCAAAATAAGGCATTTATAGCCTTTGCATTTAAAGAGAAAGTCTTCTTCTTCAACTCATTCCAATTGTTCATTGGAAGAGAAGACTTTTGAAAACCAAATTTGACTATATTCCATAAATCGAGATTCAACAAAAGTAAGAAAACTCTCATTCGAGTTTTCCAATATGTGTAGTCCATCCCGTTGAACATGAGAGGATGAATGAGAGAGTGACCCTCTTGAAAGCTGAAAAGAGCCATTTCTCTTTGGGTGTTAAACCAAATGAGAAAAAAACATGGCTCTGATACCAACTATAAGGAACGAGTCAGCACTAAAAGAGAGAGAGGGGGGAGTGAATTAGTGCATCGGATAAAATCACATCGGTTCGAAAAATTCATTTTGATTAAACCCATTTTGTAAATATACTTAAA
The DNA here is from genome assembly GCF_036884655.1 of Musa acuminata AAA Group. NCBI lineage: Eukaryota > Viridiplantae > Streptophyta > Magnoliopsida > Zingiberales > Musaceae > Musa > Musa acuminata. Next base: position 22,742,351 of record NC_088357.1, on the reverse strand, counting down.
TTAAAAGTATATGGAAGAGTATAGCAAGTAAGGAAGTTTGCAGTTATTGTAAATTGCTCAAAAGAAATGCAAACCGAGTTTATAGTGGTTCGGTCTTCGTGACCTACATCCACTCCCGATTCCTCTTCCGTCGAGGCCACTGGCATCCACTAACGATCTTCCTTCAATGAGCAAAGACCAACTATCCTTTTACACACCTCTTCTCCTTTTTATAGGTTTAAGAGACAACCTTTTACAACCCTCTTTTGCAAGGTATCCCTCACACACCTCCCTTAGAACTCTCTATAAGCTTTAGAAGGAGGGAACTCAACTTTCTAATAGGGTTTACAATAGAGTTTTGCTTAATCTTTCTTCTCTATGCAGGAATAGCTGGGGTATTTATATACCCCAAATGGCTTCAAAACTTGGAGCCAAAATTTAAATTCCGGAGATTTCGGGGTACGGGGGCCTTCCACTTGGCCTAACATAGCCCAAACTTAGGCCTAGTTGGCCCCTAATTGAGTTGGTATAATTATATTCTAAACTGACTCAATTAGATTCTAAACTAACTCGATCTAGATATAATCAATTACAAGCGAATCCTTTGTTGTCCGATATGTCATTAGTTCTTCCGGCGCTTCGTCCGATCCTTCGACGCATCATCCTCTCCTTTAGCGTTTTGCCCAATTAGCATGTTATCTTATCGCAACATCTGATCTCCTTGGCATAATGTCCGATTTTCTTAGCCCAATGCCTAAATTCATGGACTGAAGCCTTCTACCGACATGTCGACCGATCCTCCGGCTCGACGTTCAATTTTGTGACATGTTTGCTCTAGCTCAACGTCTGATTCCTCCTGCTTAAATCAATTTGCCTCTTCTGATCGAAGCTTGTCCTATGTCACTCAAACACATATTAGATAAACACTATCAATTGGTTTCATCATCAAAATATGAGATTCAACAAATTAAAGCAAGAAGAATCATGTTGGGCTAGAGTGGAACATGTCAGAAGATTGGACGTCAAGTTAGAGGATCAGTCGACATATCGGCAGAAGGCTTTAGGCCATAGGTTCGGGCATCGGGCCAAGAAGAGCATAAATTATACCAAGAAAATTAGAGTTGTGGAGGTCAACTGACTGATTGGTCAATAGGCCGCAAGAGAGGATGATGCGTCGAAGATTAAGATGAAACATCGATGAACCAATGATATACCAGATAATATTTGATTTAGCTTTATAACAATTATCTAGATCGAAGTAGGTTTTAGGCATAATTGGGTTGGAATTGGGCCAACTTAATTAGGGGCCAGTTGGGCCCAAGTTTAGGCTATGTTTGGCCAAGTGAAAGGCCTAAATAATGACCCAAACTAGTGGAATCGTCGGTGGCACAATCTTCGAGACTATGTCAGGCAGTGTATCGCCAGTCTGGGCGGTGGTACCGCCCAAACACAGTCTCTAAGAGACTGTCAAGTGGTGGTATCGCCAGATTGGGCGGTGGTACCACCCAATGGCAGGGTGTTAGGTGGTGGTACCATCAGACTAGGCGGTGGTACTGCCCAGTGTCAGTGCTGTAGGCGGTGGTATCGCCCAACACAAGTGGTGGTACCTCCAATACCCCGAAAATTGGGGATGAGATACTTTTAGACTCTAAGTTTGAATCCATTTGAGGCCTATAAATACCCCTCTCATCCCTAGTTAACAGATACAAGAATTGAGAGCAAAAAAGGAAGAAAACACTGTTGTTATCTTGTGTGAACTCCTTTCAAACTTAAGTGTTAGTGAAGTCTAAAAGAGGAGGTTGTGGGGGTGTAAAGGTTCTCTCCTGAGCCTGTCAAAAGGAGAATAGAGTTGTAAGAAGGAGGTTGGTCTTCGCCTATTGAAGGAAGACTAGTAGTGAAAGTCGGTGGCCTCGAGTGAAGAGGAATCAGGAGTAGATGTAGGTCACGACGACCGAACCACTATAAATCGGTGTGCATTTCTATTATTGTCATTTACTTACTTTGCAATTGCTTCACTTCCTCCTTACTTTGCTTTCACTACGCTTACGAGCAAGCATTCAATTTCAATTTATCTTCCGAGATTGGTTTTTATCATATAAAGATTTTCAAACTGATGTTTTTATCCGCTGCACTAATTCACCCCCCCCCCTCTTAGTGCCAACTCGATTCTAACAATTGGTATCAGAGCCACATTTTTCTTATTTGGTTTAACACCTAAGAGAAATAACTCTTTTTGGATTTCAAGAGGGACTTTCTATCATTCTTCCTCCCATGTTCAATGGGACGAACTACACTTATTGGAAAACTTGGATGAGAGTTTTCTTGCATTCCTTGAACCTTGATTTATGGAATATTGTTGAAAATAGATTTGAAAGGTCTTATCTTCCAATAAATGATTGGAATGAGTTGGAGAAGAAGACTTTCTCGTTAAATGCAAAGGCTATGAATGCCTTGTTTTGCACTTTAGATAAAACTAAATTCAATCGAGTTTCTATTTTTGAAACAGCTTTTGACATTTGGCATATACTGGAAATCACACATGAAGGCACAAGTAGGGTAAAAGATTCTAAAGTTAATCTTTTAATGCATGATTTTGAGTTTTTTCATATGAAGCTTAGCGAAATTCTTATTGACATGTGCACCTATTTTACATGGATGTCATCAATAGTTTAAAAGCTTTTGGTAAATGTTTTTCGAATTTTAAACTTGTTAACAAGATATTAAGATCCCTTCCAAAAAGTTGGGATCCTAAAATCACAGCAATACAATAATCAAAGGACTTGAACCATTTTCCCATTGAAGAACTGATTGGGTCATTGATGAACTACGAAATGAGTTGTATGGCTCATGAAGAGCTTGAGAATAACCTTCCAATGAACAGAAAGAATTTAGCACTTACAACAAATAAAGACCACTCGAGCAAAAGCTCAAGTGATGATGACCTTGAACTCTTGACTATAAAGCTTAAAAGTTCTTAAAACAAGAATATAAGAACAAAAATGAACCTAAAAGGAAGAAGTTACAAAAGAAGAAGAAAACACTCAAGGTAGATTAGGACGAATCAAGTTCATCCGAAGATGAACAATCCAACAAAGGCGAGATGACAAACTATGCCTTAACGGCTTTCGATGACGAGGTAATCAAAATCCCTTTACTTTATTTTGAAATTACTTGATGCTTTTTCATAAGTTATTTTTAAATTAGTTAGTAAAAATAAAAAAAATTATAAAAAAAATAAAAGGGGATTATGCTTTCCTTTTTAGTGTTTTTTGAAAAAAAAAAATTAAACATTGATCATGATAATTGCATCTCTTTATGATAAAGGAACAAAATATTAGATTTAAATCTAATACTTATACACCTAATAAGATTAATCCTATGCTTTTAAGAAGCAATAATGTGTATCTTGATGATTTCCATATTGCTTTTTGATGTTGATTGAAGATGCTTTATGTTCAATAAAACCATGCTTGATGATTTAATTATGCATGATGATTTGAAGTAATAATGATTTCTTTTTTGTGTTATACTATTGATCTTTGTCGTAATGAACTTTGTTTTCAAATAATGATGCATATTTTTTATTTGGTATAAAAGACAAAGGCATGCTTGTGTGAAATCAATCACATAAAATGAAAACTCCTAGAAAGGAAAATGTATTATTATTGGAATTAAAGTGATAAATCAAATCTCTTGTTTAAAGAAGCCTTATGTTTAATGTGTTATATTTTTTGTCATGATGACTTTGATGGTGAAAATTATTTTTCGGTTTTAAACGATGATGCATATTTTGATTTGGTGTAAAAACTTGGGCTGTAAGAAATCAAATCACTTAAATTGAAATAACTAAAAAGAGGAAAGCATTTTTTAAAAAAATATCTTTTACTCTATCTTATCGATTTTTCAAAAATAGATTAATGAATCTATTTATATTTTCAATCTCTTGAATTATCAAAGTGATTTTGATGATTATGAATTTGAATGAATTTTATCAGTATCATGATCTTGATTTCTCAAAATTATAACTTGAGATTTTCTTTATATGAATCAAGATCTCTTATTTGATCTCTTATGTCTCTTTTTGCTATTTGCTGAAGAAAAAAAATTATCTAAATTGTTCTTTTGATTACAACTTGAAAGTTTTCTATGAATCAAGATCTTTTTTCTTTCGCTAAAGAAGAGATTCAGCCAAACGAATCTTGATTCTTTCACTTAATTGAAATTTATTATGAATCAAGATTTTTCATTAATTGTCCTCTTACAATTCCTCTTGGTATTTTCTTTAGAGAAGATTATCTATATGAATCTTGAGAATTATAATGCATGAATCGAGATCATTTATTATTTGTTCTCATACAATTCTTTTGTTGTTTACTAAAGAGAATATCTTTTTCGAAATTTATGACTTTCTAATTTGAGTAATTAATTTCATACTAGCATATCTTAGTCTTCTATGCCAAAATCATGTATTATTATTCGAAGCCAAAAAATAAGATACATCATTAAAGTCATCAAGGTTAATAGTGTAAAAGTTATTACTTCTTAAAGCAATCAAATATTTATTTTTATTTGGTGTGTTTACGATGCAAGTATGAGATTCAAATTTTAACTTTGTATCTTTTGTCATAAGTTGGCTAATGTTTATTAGGTTATATTTCAAACCATCTATCAAAAGCACTTATTCAATTAAAAGACTTGATTTATTACCAATGTTTCCAATGCCAAAGATTTTTTAACTTAAAATTTTCTAATATTTATCTTAAAAACATATTTTCCTTTTTATGGGATTTATTACATCATCACTATTAATTGATTCTTTTAAGATTATTCTAGTTTTTTATTCATGGTGATTAAGTTTTTTTTTTGTATTTTCCAAGTAAACAATAGTATTTTTGAAATAGCTCCTTTTTAGATTTAAGATTAGATGATTTTAAATTTTCACATTTAGTGAAAAAATTATAAGATGTTGATATATATTTTCGTGCATATTTTTAGATATATCAAATTCATTAGTAAATGATGCATGATCCTTATTTAGTGAACTATATATTTTATCAATCTTTTTTATCATCATATAATTTATGAAATGCTTTAAGAAATTCTTCATGAGATAAAAAGATTTTGGGGGAGTCAAATATCTCATTGTTGAAAGCCATTAAGATATAATTTGTCACTTCTTCTTGGTTGATTTGTTTTTCCACCTTAGACTCACTTGATTCATCTCATATTGCTTAGAATATATATATATATATATATATATATATATATATATATATATATATATATATATATATATATATATATATATATATATATATATATATATATATATATATATATATATATATTAATGATAACTTCTCCTTCAATTATGAGCATTTATTCTTGAAGTATCTTTTTTATATTAATAATTTATAATTGTATTATTCTTGGGCTTAATTTTGGTCTTGCCTTCTTTTTTCTTTGACTTATCTTTTTTTTTTCTTATGATTTTTTAATTATTTTTATAAGAAGTGACATATTTTTATCATCACTTGAGCTTTCACTTATATAATCTTCTTTAGAGTTGAGGGCAATATCCTTCTTTTTCTTTGTTAAGTTTTTCTCATTTTCTTCATAAGCTTTGTATATCATTTCATAGGTCATTAGAGATCCTATAAATTCTTCAAGATGAAGGTTATTCAATTCTTTAGTTTTTTAATGTTAGGATCAAGAACGACACTAAGAGGGGGGAGGGGGGGGGGTGAATTAGTGCAGCAAAAAAATTACGTCGATTTGAAAATCTTCATATGATAAAATTTGATTTCGACGAAAACCATTTCATTTTTCTTGAATGAGTAGAGAGGAGGGGATTGGACAGTTTGTAACAAAGTAAAGTTGAATACAGTAAAGAGATTAAGCAGTAAGGAATGAACACACTAGAATTTACAATCGTTCGATCGTTGTGACCTATAACCACTTCTGATTCCTCCTCCGTTGAGATCATCGGCGTCCACTAATGTGTTAGGATCGAGTCGGCACTAGGGGGGGTAAATTAGTACAGTGGATAAAAGCGTCGGTTTAAAAATCTTTGTATGTTAAAAAGAAAATCGATCTCAAAAGATAGCTTGAAAGCATGTTTGTTCGTAAGAGTAGTGAAAGCCAAGTAAGGAGGATGTGAAGTAATTTGTAAAGTAAGTAAATGACAATAATAGAAATACAAACCAGAGTTTATAGTGGTTCGGTCATTGTGACCTACATCCACTTCTGATTCCTCCTTTGTCGAGGTCACCGACATCCACTAATGGTCTTCCTTCAATATGCGAAGACCAACCACCTCTTTACAGCGCTTTCTCCTTTTCATAGGTTTAGGAGATAACCCTTACAAGCCTCACACCTCTCTTGAATGATCACAATACTAGAAAGGGAGGAGGAGGACTCTTTGCACTTCTACAACACCTTTAACACCCCAAGATTTCAAGATATTGTTCGCACTTTCGTGTCCTTTCATGTAGAAAAGGGTAGGGTATTTATAGGCCCCAGTGGCTTCAGAATTGGAGTAAAAAAGTATCATATCCCAGGATTTTAGGGTATTGGTGGTACCACCGCCATTATTGAGCGGTACTACCGCCTGACAGAGCTCGGAGATTGAGCTCTGGCAGTACCACCGCTTGACAGGGGTAGTACCATCACCTGGTAGCATTAATTGTCGGTAGTACCATCGCCTAGGCCTAGTAGACTGAGTCACTAGGCAGTGACACCACTAGCCGTGGCTTCAAGTGCTGAATGGGCTATTCAACCAGCCCAGTTCAGCCCTATTAAGGGCCCAATTGGCCCCTAACTGAGTTAGTGGGGTTACATTTCAATCCTAACTCAACTTAAAGTCTAACTATGATAATTAAGATATTTAAACAAGAAATCTCTGTCTGGTATGTCGATTATTCTTTTGGAGATCTTTCGGCTATTAGGAACAAGTCGGCATTAAAGGGGGGGGGGGTGTAAATTAGTGCAGTGGTAAAAATCACATCGGTTCTAAAAATCTCTTTGTTTCGTACGATAAAAATCGATTTCGGAAACTTGAAAGCATATGCGAGTGTAGGCGTAGTAAAAGCACAATAAGAAGGTAAGGAGGTTTGCAATAAGATAAATTGCACAAAAGAAAAGGCAAACTAGATTTTTATAGTGGTTCGGTCATCGTGACCTACATCCACTTTGTCGATTCCTCTTCGGTCGAGGCCACCGGCATCTACTATCGATCTTCCTTTAATAGGCAAAGATCAACCTCCTTCTTACACCCCTCTTCTCCTTTTCATAGGTTTAGGAGACAACCTTTACAAGCACTCACTCCTCTCTCAAACTATTCTAACACTTAGACTAGAAGAGGAGGATTCTCACAAGAGATTACAATAGCGTTTTTTCTTTTTTAAATTCTCTGTGCTTATGTTCGTTAATCAGGGATGAGAGGGATATTTATAAGCTTCAAGTTGATTTAAACTCAGAGTCTAAAAAGGTCTCATCCTAGGTTTCCTGGGTATTGGTGGTACCATCGTCATCATGGGTGGTACTACTACTGCAAGACCTACCACTAGGTGGTACCACCACTTGACATGGGCGGTACCACCTCTAGCAGCATTACTGTCGAGGGTACCACCGCCCAAAATACTGGGGTGCTATTCCCCGAGCGGTGCCACCGCTGGCCCTAGCGGTGCCATCGCCTACCAGGGTTTCAACACGTTGGTTGGGCCTTGAATCCGGCCCAAACCAGCCTAACTTCGGGCCCAATTGGCCTCTAACAGAGTTGATGGGATTACCTCCTAATCCCAACTCTAATTATATGCTAACTATATTTCCTAAGACATAATCTAAGCGAGATAAGTCTGGTTTCTTCCGGCGAGCTTCTAGCGAACTTTAGACGAACTTCCGACGATCTCTCGGCAATGTTCCGGCGATCTCCGGCAAGCTCCTGGACTTCACGATGATCTTCTTGGTGAGTTTCGACAAGCTTCTTTGGCAAGCTCCTGGACTTCTCAGTTAGTTCCGGCATAATTTCTGACGAACTCTCAAACTCCCAACGAAATTGCGTTCTTGACTTCGAGACTTCATTTTGCTTTATGTCTTGCTATCATAGTTAATCCTACACACACAAAAACACATTTGATATAGATAATTATTGCAAAGAATGAATCATGTTGTCCGACATGTCATTGGTCCATCGATGCTTCATCCAATTCTTCGGTGCATCGTCTGATCTTGCGGCCTATTGCCCAATCGGCCAGTTGATCTCTGCAACTCTGATATCCTTAGTGCAATATCCACTCTTCTTGGCCCGATGCCTGAATCCATGGTCCAAAGCCTTTTGTTGATACATCAACCGATCCTCCAGCCCGACGTAATCTTCTAACACGTTTTCCCCTGGCTCAAGATGATTCTTCCTGCTTTAATTGTCTCTCCCTGATCGAAGCACCCTGCGTCACTCAAAACGTAGATCATATCATAAATACTATCAATTGGTTTCATTATCAAAATTTGAGATTCAACAATCTCCCCCTTTTTGATGATGACAACCAATTGATGATGGAGTTAACCTTAACTCTTGGAGTTTAAACAAACTCTCCCTATCAATATGCCATATTGATAGAACCTTGAATTCAAGCCGAATTCAAGTCGTTGCAAATTTCATCATGAACATTTGCAACACGTCATCATGTATAACATGATCATACTTCTCCCCCTTTGTCATCAACAAAAAGGAGAAGTTCCAACTATTAAGTGTTTGAGATATAAGTTCAAATCATTGCATGAAAAACATAATATCAAGTTTTATCATCATGCAATTTGTAAGCTAGAAAATTTAGCAAGTGTTATATCATGCAAGCTATTTTAGATATGCAAAGTAGTAAGATAGCAAGTTTATAACATACAAGCTAGCAAAAATTTCAAAAGCAAATGCAAGATAGCTTTCTTCTTGAAGTGTGAGCTAGCGATTCATGCTTCCTATTGCAATGTGCAAGTTGCAAGTTTTGCTTCTTGAGATTGGCAAGATAGTGATGTTCAAGATAGCAAGCTCTTTCTTCTCTTTTGAGAAGTGCCATTTTTGCTTCCTTTGCAAAGTGTAAGCTAGCAAAATTTTACATTATTTTACAATAATCAAGCTAGCAATTTGGCAAGTGTTACTTCTCTTTGAAGTATGAAGGCTAGCAAATTTTAGAAAAATAATGCAAGATAACAAGCTAGCAAGATACAATGTTTTACATGAAGCAAGCTACATAAAGTACGTTTACATCTTCTCTTTAGATATGCAAGCAAGCAAGCAAGTTTTTGCATCTTCTTGACTTGTGCAAGCTAGCTAGCAAGCTAGCTATCTCCCCCTTTGTCATTGTCAAAAAGAAGGGAAAAATACAATTTTATATCTCTTTTTTCCTTTACAATAATTTTCAAATCATGACAAAGGATGAATAATCAAAGACGAAAAATCGAGTCATGAATGTTAAAATAATATTTCATCATTGCATGCATCATTATTATAAGTTAAAGTATTACATGCATAATGCCAAATCATCATTTATAATTACATCAATATTTCAATCATTATTTCAATATATTTATGCATCATTATAGTTTCAATTTATGACATACACAATTTTAAAATATTACATATCATCCTTACTCTATGCATGATACTAAAAATAAATCAATTATCATATCATACATGATACTCATAAGCTAGCAAGTTTATATCATTTTAGAGTATCAACACAATATCATGAGTATTTTATGTATTTATATCATCACATAAAAAATATCAAGAAGAATTAGGTGATGAAATATACACTAAATGAATATAAGGGAGTTTCGAAAGATGAAAGAAAAATCAACTTATGTTTACCATGTTCCAAACTTCAAAGCACATCATCTCAAGTTGTGAGTAAAAAAAAATCATGAAAACATTGTGATTCATTTGGACAAATATTCTCATTAATAAACTACAAGAAATCATTCGAGAATAAAAAGTGAGGGATCTTGATTCAATTAAGGAAAATATCAAGATTTGATTCCGAGAATCCAAGATCATGAGTTCAATAATACTTCCTTTTAATATATATAGCAAGTAGAATCATAGGAGATCAAATAGTAAAATATCTTCAAAATAAATTTTTAGTCATGAATTCCTAAAAAGATATTTTCTTTAGTAATCGCAAAAGGAAACATAGGAGAAAAAGATTTCAATTCATGTATAAGAAATTTTATGATTAAAATTCAAATCTCAAGTAATTCCAAGGAATCAAAATCACGATATAGGTAAAAACTCATTCAAATAATCAAAATCATCAAAATCTTTTCAAGAAAATTCAATGAAGACAATGTAAATAGATTCTTATGAGAACTCGATTCATGTATAATGTCTCAATTTTTCATGAATGTCATAAGACATGATTTATTTCAATAAATATCTTCTTTTATAAGTGGATAAAAAAAACATAAGAGATCTTGATTCGTGCATAAGAAATCTCAAGTTATAAATTTTAAAAAATCAAGATAAAGCTTATTTAAATTTAAATTGTCAAATCAAGATCAATTTCAAGAGATTATATAAGATAGATTCATCACTAAGAATCACTTGTTGAAAAATCAAAAAGCTTTAGAGGTATTTTCAAGAAAAATATGCATTCCCCCATTATGTTTTAATCTAAGTGATTTGATTTCATACAAGCATGCCTAAGTTTTTTTTTTTTTTTTCATATGAAAACCATACATCATGGTTTAAAACTGAAAAGGCCACGTTTATTATTGTAAAAATCGATAATCCATAAATCTCAAGAATCATCATGCATAAATTCGAAACATAAACTTATTGAGTATGATATCAAATCATTACTTCAAATGAAACATGATTTCATTAATCATAGAGCATCATTAAAACATCAAGCATGATTTCATTAGACATTTTTAATCAAAATTATTTTATTTATTTATCATAAGACATTATCATTTTCAAAATTACTTAGTATGATCCCTATTTTTTTTAGAATTTTTATTACATCATTAAACATGCATATTTCAAGAAAAATAATTAAACTAAATTAGAAATAACTCATGAAAAGTATTATGTAATTTTGAAATAAATTAAAGGAGTTTCGTTTGAGTTGTTTACCTCATTGTAGAAAGTCGTTAAGGCATAGTTTGCCATCTCACCTTTGTTTTTCTCCTCGTCTTTGAATGAGCTTAATTCATCTAAAGTCGCCATCTTCCTTTTTTTTAAGTTTATTTTTAATTTTTGATTCTTATTTTAAAATTTTCATGAGGAGTTCAAGTTCACCATCACTTGAGCTTATACTCGAGTAGTCTTCAATTATTCTTAGTCCGAATTCCTTCATGTTCTTTGGATATGGTTCTCAAGTTCTTCACATGCATTGTGTGTCATTTCATAGGTCATTAGAGACCCGATAAGTTCTTCGATCAAAAAAAGTATTTAATTTTTTTGATTTTTGAATAGTCATTATTTTCGAATCTCAATTTTTAGAAAGTGATCGTAAAATCTTGTTAATGAGTTCAAAATTAGAAAAGCATTTGCCAAGAGCTTTTAAACCATTGACGACATCCATAAAATGGGTGTATATGTCAACAACGGTTTCGCTCGGCTTTATTCAAAAAAGTTCAAAATCATGCATTAAAAGATTTATATTAGAATCTTTAACTCTATTAGTGCCTTATGTGTGATTTCAAGAGTGTGTCATATATCTAAAGCCGTTTCGAAAGTAGAAACCTAATTAAACTCGTTTTTGTCTAAGGCACAAAATAGAGCGTTTATAGCTCTAGCATTTAAAGAAAATGTCTTCTTCTCCAAATCATTTCAATGGTTTATTGGAAGAGAAGACCTTTGAAAACCATTTTCAACAATGTTCCATAAGTTTAAATCCAAAGAAAGTAAGAAAACTCTCATTCAAGTTTTCCAATATGTGTAGTCCATCCCATTGAAAAAGGGAGGACGAATGAAAGAGTGACCCTCTTGAAAGCCAAAGAGCCATTTCTCTTGGGTGTTAAACCAAATGAGAAATACAAGGCTTTGATACCAACTGTTAGGAATGAGTCGGCACTAAGAGGGGGGGGGGGGTTGAATTAATGCAGTGGTAAAAATCACGTCGGTTTTGAAAATCTCTTCGTTTCATACGATAAAAAATGATTTCGGAAACTTGAAAGCATATGCGAGTGTAGGCATAGTAAAAACATAGTAAGGAGGTAAGAAGGTTTGCAGTAAGATAAATTACACAAAAGAAAAGGCAAACCGAATTTTTATAGTAGTTTGGTCGTCATGACCTACATCCACTCCGTCAATTCCTCTTCCGTCGAGGCCACCGGCATCCATTATCGATCTTCCTTTAATAGGCGAAGATTAACCTCCTTCTTACACCCCTCTTTTCCTTTTCATAGGTTTAGGAGATAACCTTTACAAGTACTCACTCCTCTCTCAAACTATTCTAACACTTAGACTAGAAGAGGAGGATTCTCACAAGAGATTACAACAGCATATTTCCCTTTTTAAATTCTCTATGCTTGTGTTAGTTAACCAGGGATGAGAGAGGTATTTATAGGCTTCAAGTTGATTCAAACTCGGAGCCTAAAAAGGTCCCATCCTAGGTTTCCTGGGTACTAGCAGTACCACCGCCATTCCTGGGTGGTACTACCGTCGCAGGATCTGCCACTGGACGGTACCACCGCCTGACAAGGGTAGTACCACCGCTAGCAACATTATCGCCGATGGTACCACTACCCAGAATACCTAGGGTGCTATTCCCCAAGCGGTGCCACCACCAGCCAGGGTTTCAGCACCTTGGGGCGGCCTTGAATCTGGCCCAAACCAGCCCAATTTCGGGCCCAGTTGGCCCCTAACAGAGTTGATGGGATTACCTCCCAATCCCAACTCCAATTATGTGATAACTATAATTCCTAAGATATAATCTAAGCAAGATAAGTCCAGTTTCTTCCGACGAACTTCCGACGATCTCTCGGCAATGTTCCAGCGGTCTCCCGGCAAGCTCCTAGACTTCACGACGATCTTCTTGGCGAGTTTCGATGAGTTTCTCTGGCAAGCTCCTGGACTTCTTGATTGGTTCCAGCAGAACTTCCGATGAACTCTCGAACTCCCAACAAAATCGCGTTCTTGACTCTAGGACTTCATTTTGCTTTATGCCTTGCTATCGTAGTTAATTCTGTACACACAAAAACACACTTCGATCTAGACAATTATTACAAAGCATGAATCATGTTGTCCGGCATGTCATTGGTCCATCGACGCTTCGTCCGATTCTTCAACGTATCGTTCGATCTTGCGGCCTATTACCCAATCGGCTAATTGATCTCTATAACTCTGATATCCTTGGCGCAATATCCGCTCTTCTTGGCCTGATGCCGGAATCCATGGCCCGAAGCCTTCTATCGATATGTCGACCGATCCTCCAGCCCGATGTCCAATCTTCTGACACGTTTTCCTCAGGCCCAACATGATTCTTCCTACTTTAATTGTCTCTCCCTGATCGAAGCATCCTGCATCACTAAAAATGCAGATCAAATCATAAATACTATCAATTGGTTTCATCATCAAAATCCGAGATTTAACACCGGTGAACTTCTCGACGAACTTCCGGCAAACTTTTGGGGAACTCTTGATGAACTCTCAGCGAACTCCCGATGAACTCTTGGTGAGCTCCCGATGAACTCTTGACGAGCTTCCGGCAAACTTCCGACACATTATCCGAATCTTTGTCATATCACCCGATGAACTCTTGGCCCAACATCTTCTTTATGCCTTATTGCTATGATAGTTAATCCTGCACACTTATCTCAACATATAGGTTAGATCAAACATTTCACCAATTGATTTCATGATCAAAATCCGAGATTCAACAATCTCTCCCTTTTTTATGATGATATCCAATTGATAATGGAGTTAACCTTAACTCCCCCTATCTATATGCCATACTTGAGAGAAGACAAACTTGAATTCAAGCTTAAATCAATTTTAATTAGAAATCACATGCATTGTGCATCATTATAGTTTCAAGTCATCAAGATATTAAATGCACAATTTCATCACTTCATGCATGATACATCATCTTGATATAACCTTTATGATACTTTTATTATTGCATAATAGCATTCAAAAGTTCTCAAAAAGATTCACAACATCAAAAGTTCTCAATATTAGAGAGATCACAACATCAGAAGTTCTCAGCATTAAAGAGATCATAACATCGAAAGTTCACAACATCAAGGAGATCAAATTTTTTTAATATTAAGAAGAATCCGATATTGCATCATTGCATGGTAACATTCAAAAATTCTCAACATCAAAAGTTTACAACATCAACTTCTCCCCCTTTCTCATTAACAAAAAGACATATATTAGCTATTCAAGTGGTGGTAAATCGAGTTGTCTAAACAGGGTATTAAGTTGTCGATGAATTTGCTGCAACTTAGTTAAGATTTGATCTTGATGTAGTTCAAATCGATCCATTCGAGCCCCTATGGCGTCGGCAGATGAGGAGGGTGCTTACTCTATTGGAGATGTTACCTCAAAAGGACCAGTAGGAGAAGATTGATATTCCCTAAATATTAGTGTTTTAGGTTCTGGATCGGGTGGGAGGGGGTCGGTCCTTCTAGGTAATCTAGTACAAGTCTCATTTCTGACTATACATCTTAATCTTCTTAGTAGGTTTCTATTTATGATATTAAACCTATCTAGTTGCAAGATTTCTTCATCAGGTGGAATGACTATGTCATATGCATGGATTAGTTTAGTGATCAAGCCACCATATGGAAGCATCATATCCTTTTTTAATAGTTCAATCATGTTTTGTTGTATCAAGTAACCAAAACAATTGTCATGTCCCTTCATAATCGAATACATCATTCCTAATTCCATTTGGTTAACTTCATCATGATGATATTGTTTTGGGAGTATAATACTCATCAAGATGTGATGAAGCAATTTGGTGTTGAAAGGTAGTAAATGTTCATAACTTTTTGGAATGATAGACAAGTTTGGATTACCAAAAAATGGTACCTAAGGCTTCAGAATAAGTGGTCCCAACTGATTCTTTGTCCCATTATCCTCTAAAGTAACAACCTCTCCCTTTCTCAGCAATTCCTATGAGATTACAAATTACGCTATCTGTAATGGGTATGTGATGTCCTAAGAGATAAGTGGATACCCTATCGTGTTCATCCACATGCAAGTTATTGTAAACCAGCCTAACAAGTCTAGGATAAATAGGTTCACTTATTTGAAGAATTGGGAGGATATCTAGGTAAGCAAACCATTGAATTGGTTCCAAATTACTCAATTCCTCTATATCTATGTATTTACCCTTATGAACATTTCTAGACTCTATGGTTGGAAATTTAAGGGCATGTTTGTTAGGATCGAGAGCACTAAGAGGGGGGGGGTGAATTAGTGCAGCAGAAATCTTTCAGTGATTAAAAAATGAAAGCTGCGTTCGTTCGATAAAAACGATTTCGATGTAAAAGTCGATTTTAAGATTACTTAAAATTCAATGCAGTTTACTTCTAAACACAATTTATGTTTAAATGCAGTTTGCGTCTAAATGCAGTTTTACGCCTAAACGCAGATTTACGTCTAAACGCAGATTTACGTCTAAACTCAGTTTACGTCTAAAACGCAGTTTTACGTTTTAAACGTAGTTTGCGTCTAAACGCAGTTTTACGTCTAAACGTAGATTTACGTCTAAACGTAGATTTACGTCTAAATGCATATTTACGTCTAAACTCAGTTTAGGCAGTTTTACGTCTAAACGCAATTTTACGTCTAGACGTAGTTTTAAAGGGATCTGAACTTAGAAACTCATTCATAAAAGCGCAGAAGACAGTTTTGCAGAATCAAGGCGTAAACATAAATTGCAATGTAAATATCGTACGAAAACACTGGTTTACGTTTGAAAGCAGATTCGGACAGATCAGCACTTAGAAACTTATTCGTGAAGGTGCAGAAGACAGTTTTGCAGAATCAAAACGTAAACGTAAACTGTAATGTACGAAAACACCGATTTACGTCTGAATGCAGATTCGGAAAGAACAGCAGTTAGAACTTGTTCGTAAAAGCGCAGAGAGCAGTAGTTATGAAGGAGGTTTGCAGTAATGATAAAGTGCTCAAAATAAACGCAAACCAGAGATTTAGAGTGGTTCGGTCAGTCTTGACCTACTCCACTTTTGGCTTCCTCCACCGACGAGGTCACCGACGTCAACTAGAGGCCTTCCTTCAATAGGCGAAGGCCAACTGCCCTTTTACAGTTTCTATCCTTTTGACAGGCTCAGGAGACAACCTTTACAGACCTTTCTCTCCTCACTTTACAACTCAAAACTTGAAGAACAGAAGGAGGAGACTTAAAGGCTTTACAACACTTTTGAGCTCTTAGAATCACAGAAAAGATCAAGATTTTGGTGTAGGTCTGTATCTCTTCAGTGCTGAATGGGTGGGGTATTTATAGGCCCCAACCCAATTCAAATTTGGAGCTCAAAACGATCAAATCCCGGAATTCCGGGATCAGGCGGTTGCACCTCTTGACTGGAGAGGTTGCACCGCCTGGCAGAGCTCGAAGACTGAGCCCAGGCGGTGCCACCTCTTGACTGAGGCGGTTGCACCTCTCTGCCAGAGCTCGAAGACCGAGCTCAGGCGGTGCCACCTCTCTGTCAGGGAGGTTGCACCGCCCAGTCTTGCTCGAAGACTGAGCTCAGGCGGTGCTACCTCTCTGTCAAGGAGGTTGCACCGCCCAGTCTTGCTCGAAGACTGAGCTCAGGCGGTGCTACCTCCTGGCTGGGGAGGTTGCACCGCCTAGTCTCGCTGGGAGGCTTAGCCCAGGCGGTGCCACCTCCTGGCCTGGGCGGTTGCACCTCCTAGTGCAATCAGGGTCCGAATGGTTAGCTCCATTCGGCCCAATTTCAATCTTTCAGGGGCCCAATTGCCCCAAGATTAAGCCAATGGGATCACCTCCCATTTTCCAACTTAATCAACGTGCTAACTATGATTACATCTAAGACAATTTCTGCAGCTTTGCTTCGGTGCGTCAATCGCTTCTTCCGGCGAGTTTCCGGCGAACTTCCGTCGATCATCCGATGAACCCTCGGTGATGCTCCTGCGGACTTCCGGCAAACTCCTGGACTTTGCGACGATCCACTTGGTGAGTTCCGACGAGCTTCGCTTGGCAAGCTTCTGGACTTCTCGGATCTGTTCTCGCAGAACCTCCGATGACCGTCCGAACTTCCGTCGAACTCTCGAACTCCCAACGTGATCATGAACTTGACTCCGGCGCAACTCCTGCTGCTTGTCTAACTTTCATCGTAGTTAATCCTACACACTTATCTCAACACATAGATTAGACAACAAATGACAATTGACTTCATCATCAAAATCCGAGATTCAACAATGTTGAGTAGAATCAAAGAGTAGGGAATCATAGGTTTCATCTAATCTCCTCTTCCCTTTGTCCCTTGAGGATCTTCTAGAAGTTATGGAGACTACATTTATCAAGAACAAATGAGAGACAAGAACAAGTAATGCAAAGAAGGAAACAATTTGGTTTAGGGATTACCTTAGTAGTTTATCCTTCTTGTGATCACCAAAACGGGGTTTGAGATTGATCATTGATTTTATAGAGGATGAGGGTTCTTTTGAGTTACAAGAGGGTGAGCGAGAGGAATTAGGGATTTGGGGCTGTTTAGAGAGGTTTACTGAGTTGAGGTCGGTTCTACTATCGGCCCTAACTTGTGTTTATATAAGGCAGGTTGCAAGCGGTGGTACCGCTAGCTCGGCGATGGTACCACCAGTTGGGCGGTGCTACCGCCTACAAGTAGTGAGCACTAGCGGTGCTACCGCCAACTGGGCGGTGCCACCGCCTACAAGCAGTAAGCACTGGCTTCATTGTGGTGTGGTGCAAACATTGTGTGTTGCCAACATTGTGTGATTCCAGCGAGCAAGTTCTTTACCATTATGTGGTGTACACACTTATTTACACAAACATCATATCAAGTTTTTGAAGTTCTACTTTTGTAAGAGGAGAAAATTTATATGTAAAAATTCATATGGCTCATTAAACAAACCATAGATCCATGATTCAAATCTTATCTCAAGCGAAGAAATAATAGTAAATGATCTCGAGAAAGAGAACTCAATTAAGAAAATCCAGAGAAAAATTTAAAGAGGAACTCATGTATCAGAAATATTTAACATACCTAATTCTCTTCTTATAAAATCAAATTGTTCCTCAATCAAGGGTTTTGTAAAAATATCAACTAATTGATGTTTTGTATCAATAAATTCTAGAGATATGTCATGGTTATTAACACGATCTCTTATAAAATGATGTCTAATATTAATATATTTAGTTCTAAAGTATTGAATAGGATTTTTTATTAAACATATTGCACTCATGTTATCACATTTTATGGGAATATTCTTAAAATAAATCTTATAATCTTCTAATGTATTTTTCATCCATAGAACTTATGCACAACATGCACTAGCCGCTATGTATTTGGCTTCGATCGTAGATAGTGCAACTAAGTTTTGTTTTTTTGGAAGACCAAGTGACAAGTGCATGACCTAAGAATTGACATTTTCCAGATGTACTTTTTCTATCTATTCTACATCTAGCAAAATCCGCATCAGCATAAGCAATTAATTCAAAGTTTTCAGATTTTAGATATCATAATCCTAGATTAGTAGTTCCTTTAAGATATATAAGAATTCTTTTAACTGCTTTAAAATGAGATAACTCAGGATTAGATTGAAACCTAGCACAAAGTCCTATGCTAAACATGATGTCTGGTCTAGTTACAGTGAGGTATAATAAACTACCTATCATACCCCTATAAGTTTTTTTATCAAAGCTTTCTCCATTTTTGTCAATGTCTAGCTTAGTGGAGGTACTCATAGGAGTATTAATAGCCTTTGAACTATCCATATTAAACCATTTTAGCAAGTCTAATGTATATTTTATTTGACTAATAAAAATACCATCACTAAGTTGTTTGATTTGTAAGCCTAAAAAGAAAGTTAGTTACCCATTAAACTCATTTCAAACTCTTGGCTCATACTCTTGGCAAATCATTCGCATAAGGATCCATTTGTAGAACCAAAAATAATATCATCAACATAAACTTGAACAACAAGAAAATTATTTTCAAAATTTTTAATAAACAATGTAGTATCGACCTTGTCTTTAGAGAAATTATTTTGGATAACAAATGAGTTAAGTCTCTCGTACCAAGCCCTTGGAGCTTATTTTAATCCATAGAGAGCTTTTTTTAATCCACAGAGAGCTTTAATCAATTTAAACACATGATTCGTTAAATTATCATTCTCAAATCCGGGAGGTTGTTCAACACAAATTTCTTCGGAAATAAAGCCATCTAAGAAAGTACTTTTAACATCTATTTGAAAAAACTTAAAATTATTACTACTAGCATAGGCAAGGAGCATCCTTATGGCTTCTGATCGTGCCACAAGAGCAAAAGTTTCTTCATAATCGATACCTTCTTCTTGGTTGAAACCCTTAGCCACTATTCTAGCATTGTTTCTAACTACGATACCAAATTCATCTTGCTTGTTTCTAAAGACTCATTTAGCACTAATAACTAAATGGTCATTTGGCCTCAGAACAAGTTTCCACATCACGTTTCTCTCAAATTGGTTCAACTCTTCTTTCATTGTGATAACCCATGAATCATCTTTCAAGGTCTCATCAATGTATTTAGGTTCAATTTAAGCAAGAAAAGTGATATTGGTACAAAAATTTTTAAGAGAAGAACGAGTTTGAACCCCTTTTGATGTGTCTCCTATGATTAGCTCCTTAGGATGAGCATTTACATACTTTTATTTCTTAGGTAAGGATGTTTCAGAAGAAGATGTATCGAAGTTACTAGTTGGAAGAGAGAGGTTCATTTAAATTCAAAGCATTAAAATTGAGATAATCATCAAACTCATTTTTCTTAAATTCTGAAACTTCAGTAAAGACAACATGAATAGACTCTTCTACAACCAAAGTTTTTTTGTTAAAGATACAAAAAGCTTTAAAAATGGAAGAGTAGCCAAGAAAAATTCCTTCATCAGATTTTGCATCAAACTTTCCTAAGGCATCTTTTTCATTCAAGATAAAATATTTATAATCGAAAACTTTAAAATATGATACTTTGAGTTTTTTGTTATTCCACAATTCATAAGTAGTTTTGAAAAGTAATGGTTTTATTAGAACCATGGCATGCCGTATTAACGGCTTCGGCCCAAAAATATTTGGGTACGCTATGTTCGTTCAACATGGTTCTTGCCATTTCTTGTAAATTTCTATTTTTTCTTTCTACTACTCTATTTTGTTGAGGATTTCTCAGAGTGAAAAAATTATGGTTATATCCATTAGATTCATAAAAATTTTGGAAATCATGATTTTAAAATTTGCCACCGTGATCACTCCGAATTGGTGAAATCATAAAACCTTTTTCATTTTAAATAAGTTTACAAAACTTAGAAAAATACCTAAAGTAATCACTTTTGTGCCAAGAAGTATGTCCAAGTGTATCTACTATAATCGTCCACAATTACAAAGGCGTATTTGCTACCTCCTAGGCATGATGTATCAATTGGTCCAAACAAATCTATATGGATCAATTGCAATGGTCTAGAGGTGCTTATTTGATTCTTTGGTTTGAAACTACCTTTTATTTGTTTTCCTAATTGACATGCGTCACACACATTATCTTTAACAAACTTAATATTATGAATACCTCTTACAAGTTCTTTGGATGAGATTTGAGAGATTAATTTCATGCTAGCATGACCTAATCTCCTATGCCAAAGCCAAACATCGTCATTCAAAATCGAAAAACATATTTCATTATAAAGATCAACAATGTCGATAGTGTATGCATTATTTTGTTTTAGGGCAATCATAGATGTGTTTTTGTATGATTTTTCAATAATGCAAGCATTGGATTCAAATCTAATGATGTATCATTTATCACACAATTGACTAGCTCAAAAGATTATGCTTTAAGCCATCAACCAACAACATATCTTTAATCAAAAAGCTGGATTTGTTATTTATGGTTCTTTTGCCAATGATTTTACCCTTGTTGTTGTCTCTGAAAGTGACATACCCTTTGTCTAGGCTAGTGAGCTTAGAGAATTAAGATGGATCTCCGATTATATGCCTTGAGCATCCACTATCAAGATATCATATCTTGCTCCTAGCTTGTGGTGGTAAATATTTCTACAAAAAAGAGTGATTTTTAGGTACCATTTGATCTTGGGTGCCTAAAAAATCGATCGACTTAACTTATTATTTTGTATTGAGTTTTTTACGATTCCTTTAGGAACCTAAATCAATTTATGTGGACTATATCTCTTAAATAGACATTTATAAGCAATATGTCTAAGTTTGCAATAAAAGTTGCATTTGGTGTGGGGTGATACATGCAAGGTAGGGCCTTTAACAAAGGTGGCTGGATTTTGGTGAGAGCTACTCACAAATCTGATTCTGCCTCTTCTATGAACGTGACCCTTATTGGCAAGGATTATGTTCAAGGACTTGCTACCAACTTCAAATTTCTCTAAGGTTTCATGTTGTTGCAAATTTTCCTTTTTAAGCATTTCTAATTCATCACATTTTGTGTAAGGAGCTAAACTATCATCATGTTTAATTTTTAATCTATCAAAATCACTAATAAGAGAAGCATGCTCCCTTTTGAACAGTTTATATTTTTTACTAACTAATTTATATTCATCAAATAAATCATGAAAAGCACTTAATAATTCATCAAAAGATAAATGAGCTTCGATCGAGTTATTTACCTTGTCGCCATATGCCATCAATGTGTAGTGAGCAATTTGCTCTTTGTTGGTTGGCTCCTCTTTTTCGGATGCACTTGAGTCGTCCCAAGTTGCTTTGAGCGCTTTCTTCTTCTTTGGTTGCTTCTTCTTTACCTTGGGGACATTCACTTTTGAAATGTCTCAGCTTCTTACATTTGTAGCATATAACTTATTCTTTCTTGGGTTCAATTTTATTTTTTGTGTCATTTTTAAATTTATTTCTTTTTATGAATTTTTTGAACCTTTTTGTCAAGAGTGCTAATTCATTATCATAGTCCTCATCACTTGAACTTTCTTTCAAGTGGTCTTCATGAGTTCTTAGTGTCATATCCTTTCTGTTCTTTGAAGGTTGTTCTCAAGCTCTTCAAGAGCATTGCAAGTCATCTCATAGGTCATTAGTGACCCGATAAGTTCTTCGAGAGAGAAGTCATTCAAATCCTTTGCTTCTTGAATAGCGGTTACTTTAGGATCTCAACTCTTTGGAAGGGATCTTAGTATCTTGTTAACAAGTTCAATATTAGAAAAACTTTTACCAAGGGCTTTTAGACCATTGACGATATCCGTAAACTGGGTGTACATGTCTCCAATGGTCTCACTTGGTTTCACACGGAATAATTTATAAATATGAACCAAAAAATTGATTTTTGACTCCTTAACACTACTTGTGCCTTCGTGTGTAATTTCAAGTGTATGCCAAATGTTATAAGTCATTTCGAAATAGAAACTCGATTGAATTCGTTTTGATCTAAAGCACAAAACAAAGCATTTATAGCTTTGGCGTTCAAAGAGAAAGTCTTCTTCTCTAGGCCATTCCATTCGCTTATTGGAAAAGAAGACTTTTGAAATCCGTTTTCAACGATATTCCATAACTCGGAATCCATAGAAATCAAGAAGATCTTCATCCTAGTTTTCCAATACGTGTAATATGTCCCATTGAATATGAGAGGACGAGTAATAGAATGACCCTCTTGATTGCTGACAAAAGCCATCTTTCTTGGGTTTTAAACTAAATCGAGAGTAACCGAGCTCTGATACCAATTGTTAGGATCGAGTCGGCACTAAGGGGGGGGGGGGGTGAATTAGTGCAGTAGATAAAAGCATCGGTTTAAAAATCTTTGTACGTTAAAAAGAAAACCGATCTCAGAAGATAACTTGAAAGCATGTTTGTTCGTAAGGGTAGTGAAAGCCAAGTAAGGAGGAAGTGAAGCAATTTGTAAAGCAAGTAAATGACAATAATAGAAATGAAAACCATAATTTATAGTGGTTTAGTCGTTATGACTTACATCCACTTCTCATTCCTCCTTCGTCGAGGTCATCGACATCCACTAATGGTCTTCTTTCAATAGATGAAGACCAATCACCTCTTTACAGTGCTTTCTTCTTTTCACAGGTTTAGAAGATAACCCTTACAAGCCTTACATCTCTCTTGAATGGTCACAACACTAGAAAAGGAGGAAGAGGACTCTTTGTACTTTTACAACATTTTTAACACCCCAATATTTCAAGATATTGTTCACACTTTCGTGTCCTTTCTTACAGAAAAGGGTGGGATATTTATATGCCCCAATGGCTTCAGAATTGGAGCAAAAAAATGTCACATCCCCATATTTTGGGGTACTGGCCGTACCATCGCCATTATTGGGTGGTACTACTACCTGTAGACTGACATTGGGTGGTACCATCGCTTAGACTGGGTGGTACAATCGCTTGACAGAGCTTAGAGACCACCACTTGACAAGGGCGGTGCAACCACCTGGCAGCATTAACTATCGACGGTACTACCGCCCAGACCACCTGGGAGAGTGAGTCACTAGGCGATGCCACCGCCGGCCATGACTTCATGTGCTGAATAGGCTGTTCAACCAGCTCAGTTCAGCCCTGTTAAGGGCCCAATTGGTCGCTAACCGAGTTATGGGATTACATCTCAATCCTAACTCAACTTAAGGTCTAACTACGATAATTAAGACATTTAAATAAGCAATCTCTGTCTGGTATATCGATTGTTCTTTCGGCGATCTTCCGGCAAACTTCTCGGCGATCTTCCAGCGAACTTCCAGTAAACTCTCAATGAACTCCCGATGAACTCTCAGTGAGCTCCCGATGAACTCTCGGCGAGCTCCCAATGAACTCTCAGCGAGCTTCCGACAAACTTCCATCACATCATCCGAATCTTCGACGTATCATCCGATCTTTGACTCTGGCCTAATAAATGCTTTATGTCTTACTACTATCATAATTAATTCTGCACACTTATCTTAACATATAGATTAGATCAAACATTTTATCAATTGATTTCATCAACAAAATTCGAGATTCAACATAATGGTCTTCCTTTAATAGGCGAAGACCAACCACCTCTTTACAGTACTTTCTTCTTTTCACGGGTTTAGAAGATAACCTTTACAAGCCTCACACCTCTTCTTGGATGATTACAAAGCTAAAGAGAGGGAGGAGGAGGAGGACTCTTCTCACTTTTGTAGCACTTTTAACACCCTAAAACTTAGGGTTTTTTCACACTTTGATTGCACATTGTTACCCTTTCATGCAGAAAAGAGTATGGTATTTATAGGCCCCAATGGCTTCAAAATTGGAGCCAAAAAGTATCTCATCCTAGATTTTCGGGGTACTGAGTGGTACCAACGCCCAGTCTGATGGTACCACTGCTTGATAGAGTCTCAGATACTAAGCTCTAGCGGTACCACCGCTTGGTAGGTAATAACTGCCGACGGTACCACTGCCTAGACCACCTAGGAGATCATTCCCTAGGCGGTTCCACCGCCCTAGTTTGGCAGTGCCATTGCTAGACAAGGTCCAGCAACCTGGTTGGGCCTTGAATCCATCCAAAACCAATCCAATTACGGGCCCAATTGGCCCTTAACTGAGTTAGTGGGATTACCTCCCAAACCTAATCCTAATTATGTGCTAACCACGATTCTTAAGGCATCCACTAAGCAAATCAAATCTAGTTAGTTTAGGTTTCTTCTAGTAAGCTTCCGACGATTTTCCGACGAACTTCCGACGATCTCTCGATAAAATTCCAACAGACTCCCGACAAGCTCCTGGACTACATGACGATCTTCTTGGCAAGTTCCATGAGCTTCTTTGGCAAGCTCCTGGACTTCTCAGTCAATTCCGACAGAACTTTCGACGAATGTCCGGATTTCCAATGATCTCTCAAACTCCCAACGAAATCTCGATCTTGACTCTGGTACTTCATTTTGCCTTACGCCTTGATTGCTATCGTAGTTAATCCTGCACACTTTTCTCCATATATAGATTTGATCAAATAATTTACCAATTGATTTCATTATCAAAATCTGAGATTCAATACTTGAATCATCGTTACCTTTAAATCATAACTCTTGTGAAAAGGTCTCAAGATTTTACTCGCCAATTCAAGATTAGTATAGTTTTTTTCTAAGTGAAAGCAGATATATATGTCACCAATGGACCATTTAGCTTCATTTTAAATAACACAGCAATGAATTAAAAAATTATTTTTGGATTCATTTACTTTATTAGTTCCTTTATATATGACCTTAACTATATGTCATATCATGTGTGATGTCACATATAAAAACTCGATTAAACTTATTTTTATCTATATAAAAGAAAGCATTCATAGCTTTAGCAATAAAAAAAAATTCTTTTCAAAATCATTTCATTCATCCATCGGTTTAATAGATTTTTGAAATTCAAGCTCGATAACATTCAATAAATCACAATTCAAAGAAAAAATAAAAATCTTCATTCTAATTTTTTAATAGGTGTAGTCTATCTCATTGAACATAAGAGGACATGTGATGAAAATGACTATCTTGATTACCTAAAAAAGCTATTAGATCTTTCTTGGGTGTTAATCCAGCTAAGAGAAATTTATTCTAATACCGATTATTAGGATTTTAATGATAGGGGTGCATCAGTACTATAGCAAATTTTAATTAACTTTAAATTTTGATCAAGAAAAACACATAGAAAATATAATTAACTAAAAATTAAGTGCCAGTAAGAATTACAAATCGATTTATAGTAGTTTGATCTTTCTAACATATGTCCACTCTCAATTCTCCTATCCTTGAGGCCATCGATTTTCACTAACAATCTTCCTTTCAAAGATTGAAGATCAATGACCCTTATTATAATGTTCTTTTTCAGACTTCGGAAAGAAACTTCATACTCAATCTTTTATAAGAGAGTTCTCACCTCCTATCACTCAATATCATAACTAAATTCAAGAGGAAAGAAGAGACTCAATAGTGTATAAAGAAAGAGCTACAATATTTTTGCAAATTTAGGATTGAATACACCATTATCCAAACCCATGTGATAGATTTATAACCCTAAAAGGCTTTAAAAATGGAGTTAAAAATTTAAATTTTTAAGATTTCAATGTATGGGTACTACCATTGACTCTGGATTGTATTACCATTCTAATCTTTGAAACAAAGTCATAAATCTAGATTACAAGATTTATGGTACCGCTCGGACCCAGGAAACCCGGACAGGCGGTGGTACCACCCAACATAGGCAGTGGTACCGCCCGGACCTAGGAAACCCAGGATGAGATATTTTTAGGCTCCAAGTTTGAATTAACTTGAGGCCTATAAATACCCCTCTCATCCCTGGTTAAGAGACACAAGTATAGAGAATTTAAAAGTGAGAAAATGTTGTTGTAATCTTTTGAGAAATTCCCTCCTCCACTCTAAGTTTAGAATTCTGTAAGAGAGGAGTGAGTGCTTGTAAAGGTTGTCTCCTAAACCCGATAAAAGGAGAAGAGGGGTGTAAGAAGGAGGTTGATCTTCACCTATTAAAGGAAGATCGATAGTAGATGCCGGTGGCCTCGACGAAAGAGGAATCGGCGAAGTGGATGTAGGTCACGACGACCGAACCACTCTAAAATCTGGTTTGCATTTACTTCTTGCTATTTACCTTATTGCAAACTAAATTCCTCCTTCACTACGTTTTCGTACAATTTCAAGTTAACATCTTTACAAAACCGGTTTTATCGAAACGAAATGTTTTTGAAGACGTGATTTTACCGCTGCACTAATTCACCCCCCCTCTTAGTGCCACTCTTGATCCTAACACTTCTTTGGTAAGCTCCTAGACTTCTCGGTCAATTCTGGCAGAACTTCCGACGAACTCTCGAACTCCCAATGAAATCTCATTCTTGACTCCGCGACTTTATTTTGCTTTATGCCTTGATCACTATTATAGTTAATCCTGCATAAATGAAACCTACTTCGATCTAGATAATTATTACTAAGCTAATCAAATGTTGTCCTTGCATGTCATTGGTTCATCGACGCTTCATCTGATTCTTCGATGCATCGTCTTCTCTTACGACCTATTACCCAATCAGCTAGTTGACCTCCGCAATTTTGATTTCCTTAGTGCAATATCCTCTCTTCTTTGCTCGATGCTCGAACTCGTGGTCCGAAGCTTTCTGTCGATACATCGACCGATCCTCCAACTCGATGTCCAATCTTCTGACATGTTTTTCTCTGGCCCAACATGATTCTTCCTACTTTAATTGTCTCTCCCTGATCGAAGCATCCTGCATTACTCAAAATGTAGATCAAATCATAAACACTATCAATTAGTTTCATCATCAAAATCCGAGATTCAACAATCTGCCCCTTTTTTATGATGACAACCAATTAATGATGGAGTTAACTTTTAACTCCCCCTATCAATATGCCATATTGATAGAACTCTTGGATTTAAAAATCCAAGAAATATGTCATGATAAAATCATGTATAACATCATACTGCTAGGAACAAGTTGGCACTAAGAGGGGGGGGGGGGTGAATTAGTGCAGCGATAAAATCACATCGGTTTTGAAAATTTCTTTTGTTTTGTGCAGTAAAATCGATTTCAGAAACTTGCTCAACTTGAAAGCATATTTATAAACATATTGAAAGTAGTAAGTAAGTAAGGAGGTTTGCAGTAATTTAAATTGCACAAAAGAAAAGGCAAACCAGATTGTTATAGTGGTTCGGTCATTGTGACCTACATCCACTCCGTCGATTCCTCTTCCGTCAAGGCCACCGACATCAACTATCGATCTTCCTTTAATAGGCGAAGATCAACCTCCTTCTTGCACCCCTCTTCTCCTTTTCATAGGTTTAGGAGACAACCTTTACAAACACATACTCCTCCTTAAACAGAATTCTAAGTTCAAGCTAGAGGAGAGGATTTCTCAAGATATTTCTACATCGTTTTCTCACTTTTAAACTATCTGTGCTTGTTTAAGTTAACTAGGGATGAGAGGGGTATTTATAGGCTTCAAGTTGATCCAAACTCGAGGCCTAGAAAGGTCTCATCCCAGGTTTCCTGGGTACTAGCGGTACCACCGTCATTCCTGGGCGGTACTACCATCGCAGGATCTGACTCTGAGCGGTACCATCGTCGAACAAGGGCAGTACCACTACTAACAGCATTACTGCTAGTAGTACCACTACCCAGCTTGGGTGGTACCACCGCCCAGATTTCCTGGGGTGCTGTTCCCCAAGCGATGCCAACGTTGGCCAGGGTTTCAGCACCTTGGTTGGGCCTTGAATCCGACCCAAACCAGCCCAAGTTCGGGCCCAGTTGGCCCCTAACAAAGTTGATGGGATTACCTTCTAATCCCAACTCTAATTATGTACTAACTATAATTCTTAAGACATATTCTAAGCAAGATAAGTTTGATTTCTTTTGGCAAGCTTCCGGCGATCTTCTGGCGAACTTCCGACGATCTCTCGGTAATATTCCGATGGACTCCCGGCAAACTCCTGGACTTCACGACGATCTTCTTGGTGAGTTTTGACGAGTTTCTTTGGCAAGCTTCTGGACTTCTTGGTTGGTTCCAGTAGAACTTCTGACGAACTCTTGAACTCCCAATGAAATCGCGTTTTTTACTACGGGACTTCATTTTGCTTTATGCTTTGCTATCATAGTTAATCCTACACACATAAAAACATACTTCGATCTAGACAATTATTACTAAGCATGAATCATGTCGTCCGGCATGTCATTGGTCCATCGACGCTTCGTCTGATTCTTTGGCGCATCGTCCGATCTTGCGGCCTATTACCCAATCGGCCAGTTGATCTCTACAACTTCGATATCCTTAGCACAATATCCGCTCTTCTTGGCCTAATGCCTGAATCCATAGCCCGAAGCCTTCTGTCGATACGTCGACCGATCCTCCAACTCGACGTCCAATCTTCTGGAACGTTTTCCTCCGGCCAAACATGATTTTTTCTGCTTTAATTGTCTCTCCCTGATCGATGCATACTGCATCACTCAAAATGCAGATTAAATCGTAAACACTTATCAATTGGTTTCATCATCAAAATATGAGATTCAATAATCTCTCCTTTTTTTATAATGACAATCAATTGATGACGGAGTTAACCTTAACTCCCCCTATCAATATGCCATATTGATAGAACCTTGAATTCAAGCTGAATTCAAGTCATTGCAAATTTCATCATAAATATTTGCAACATGTCATTATACATAACATGATAAAACTTCCCCCCCTTTGTCATCAACAAAAAGGAGAAGTGTACCTTTCAAGTGTTTGGATATAATGTCAAATCATCGTATACTAAACATAATCTTCAATTTTATCATCATGCAAGCTAGCAATAATTTTACAACATTTTAAAACTTGC
The DNA here is from genome assembly GCF_036884655.1 of Musa acuminata AAA Group. Lineage (NCBI taxonomy): Eukaryota > Viridiplantae > Streptophyta > Magnoliopsida > Zingiberales > Musaceae > Musa > Musa acuminata. The sequence continues at coordinate 22,712,854 of NC_088357.1, read as the reverse complement.
AAGCTAGCAATTTTGAGATGTTCAAGAAAGCAACTCTTGCTTCTTGAAATATAAGTTTTGCTAGATATGTAAGTTAACATTTTTTGCTTCTTGAGATAGACAAGATAGCACTTCTTAGTAATTTTCAAGATAACAAGTTCTACATCATGCAAGCTAGTGAATCTTACAACATTTTAGAACATGCATAATCACCAAATCATCATAAATTTTAATGATGTGCAAAATTATAAATTTTGTAAGTTTGCATTTGTGCGTCTTGAGATTTGCAAGATAGCACTTCTTGCTTCTCTTTTGAGATAAGCAAGCTAGCAAGTTTGCTTCTTTTGCAATGTACAAGTTTTCAAATTTTGCATCTTGAGCTAGCAATTATTCTCCCCCTTTGTCATTGTCAAAAAAAAGGGAAGAATACAGTTTTGTATCTCTTTTGCCCTTTACAATAATTTTCAAATCATGACAAAGGATGAATAATCAAAGATGAAAAATCAAGTTATGAATGTCAATACAATTTTTCATCATGAATATTTTATCATTGCATGCATCATTATCATAAGTTGAAGTATTGCATGCATAATATCAAATCATCATTCATAATTATATTAATGTTTCAATCATTATTTCAATATGTTTGTGCATCATTATAGTTTCAATTTACAACATGTACAATTTTAAAACTTTACATATCATCCTTACTCTATGCATGATACTAAAAATAAATCAATCATCATATCATACATGATACTCATAAGCTAACAAATTTATATCATTTTTTAGCATCAAAACAATATCATGAGTATTTCATGCATTCATATTATCAATGTTTCAATTATTATTTCAATCATCAAAAATGAAAGATCAAGTCTAAAATTCAAGAAATCAAGAGAAACCATGATCCATTTTAACAAATCCCCTCTTAAAGAATTAACGAAAAGAACTCTTAGGAGATCATGATATAGATAAAATTCATTTAATCTTGTAGGAGAACAATACCTCAATTCATGCATATAAAATATTATGATTCACATAGAAAATCTCTTCTTTAGTAAAATACCAAGAAAAATCATAGGAGTACAAACAAGAGATCTTGATTAAAAAAATATCTCAAGTAATTCCAAAGAATCAAAATCACGATATAAGTAAAAACTCATTCAAATTCAAATAATCAAAATCATCAAAATATTTTCAAGAAAATTTAATGAAGACAACGTAAATAGATTCTCATGAGAACTCGATTCATGCATAATGTCTCAATTTTTCATGAATGTCATAAGACATGATTTATTTCAATAATTTTTTTTTTATAAATAGCAAAAAGAAACATAAGAGATCAAATGATACAATATCTTGATTCATGCATAAGAAATCTCAAGTTATAAATCTCAAAAAATCAAGATAAAACACATTCAAATTCAAATCATCAACTTAAAATCATTTTCAAGAGATTCAAAAAAAAATAACAAACATACATTCATTGATATCCCCTTTGATAAAGTAGAGATTGAGAAATTCGTTAAGAAAAATGTTTTCGTTCCCCCTTATTTTAAATTTATTTCACACAAGCATGCCCAAGTTTTTATGCCAAGTTAAAGCATGCATCATCGTTTATTATCGAAAAGTATATTTCGTCATAAAAACTATCAAGACCAAAAAAGTATAACACATTAAACATAAGGCTTCTTTAAACAAGAGATTTGATTCATCATTTTAATTCCAATGATAATATATTTTCCTTTTTATATGTTTCATTTTAAGTGATTGATTTCATATAAGCATGATCAAGTTTTTCGTATGAAAACATACATCATAGTTTAAAACTGAAAAGGCCATATTCATTATCGTAAAAATTGATAATCCATAAATCTCAAGAATCATCAAGCATAAATTTGAAACATATTGAGCATGATATCAAATCATTACTTAACATGAAACTCGATTTCATTAATCACAGAGCATCTTTAATTAAAATTAAGAAACGATATGATTAATCTTGTTAAGTGTACAAGCATTAGATTTATATTTAATATTTTATTACATTATTACATCATTAAAACATCAAGCATGATTTCAATCAAAATCGGAAATACACATTATTTCTTCTTGAAAAACATACATAGGATTATCATTAGATTTAAGTCTAACATTTTTATTCATTTATCATAAAACATGCAATTTTTATGACCATTTTCAAAATTACTAGAAAGATAAGCATGATCCCAATTTTTTAGCATTTTCATTATATTATTAAACATATAATTTTCAAGAAGAATAATTTTTCTAAACTAAAATAACTCATGAAAAGCATTATGTAATTTCGAAATAAGGCAAAGGGGTTTTGGTTACCTCATTGTAGAAAGTCATTAAGGTGTAGTTTGCCACCTCTCCTTTGTTGATTTTCTTCTTGTCTTCGAATGAGCTCAATTTGTCCAAAGTCGCCTTCTTCTTCTTTTTAAGTTCATTCTTAATTTTTGATTCTTGTTTTAAAAATTTCATGAGAAGTTCAAGTTCACCATCACTTGAGCTTATGCTCGAGTGGTCTTTAATTTTTCATAGTCTGAAATCCTTCCTGTTCTTTGGAAGGTGGTTCTCAAGTTCTTTACGTGCATTGCACGTTATTTCATAGGTCATTAGAGACCCGATAAGTTCTTCGATCAAAAAAGTATTCAAATTTTTTGATTCTTGAATAGCTATTATTTTTTAATCCTAATTTTTAGAAAGTGATCATAAAATCTTATTAATGAGTTCAAAATTAGAAATGCATTTGCCAAGAGCTTTTAAACCATTGACGACATCCGTAAAACGGGTATACATGTCAACAACGGTTTCGTTTAGCTTCATTCGAAAAAGTTTAAAATCATACATTAAAATATTTATTTTAGAATCTTTTACTCTATTAGTGCCTTCATGTGTGATTTCGAGAGTGTGCCATATATCGAAAGTCGTTTCGCAAGCAGAAACCCGATTAAACTCATTTTTGCCTAAGGCACAAAATAGAGCATTCATAGCTTTAGCATTTAAAGAAAATATCTTCTTCTCCAAATCATTCCAATGGTTCATTAGAAGAGAAGACCTTCAAAAATCATTTTCAACAATGTTCCATAAGTTCAAATCCAAAGAAAGCAAGAAAACTCTCATTCGAGTATTTCAATATGTGTAGTCCATCCCATTGAAAAAGGGAGGACGAATGAGGGAGCAACCCTCTTGAAAGCTGAAAAGAGTCATTTCTCTTTGGTGTTAAACCAAATGAGAAATACGAAGCTCTGATACCAACTGTTAGGAATGAGTCGGTACTAAGGGGGGGGGGGGGGGGGGGTGAATTAGTGCAGTTGTAAAATCACGACGGTTCTGAAAATTTCTTTCGTACGATAAAATCGATTTCGAAAACTTGCTAAACTTGAAAGCATATTCGTAAACATATTGAAAGTAGTAAGCAAGTAAGGAGGTTTGTAGTAAGATAAATTACACAAAAGAAAAGGCATATCAGATTTTTATAGTGGTTCGGTCGTCGTGACCTACATCCACTCTACCGATTCCTCTTCCGTCGAGGCCACCGGCATCCACTATCGATCTTCCTTTAATAGGTGAAGATCAAACTCCTTCTTACACCCCTCTTCTCCTTTTCACAGGTTTAGGAGACAACCTTTACAAGCACATACTCCTCTCTAAACAGAATTTTAAGTTTAAGCTAGAGGATGGGATTTCTCAAGAGATTTCTATAGTGTTTTCTCACTTTTAAACTCGCTATGCTTATTTAAGTTAACCAGGGATGAGAGGGGTATTTATAGGCTTCAAGTTGATTCAAACTCGGAGCCTAAAAAGGTCTCATCCCATGTTTCCTGGGTACTGACGGTACCACTATCGTTCTTGGGCGGTACTACCGTCGTAGGATCTAATTCTGGGCGGTATCACCGCCGAATAGGGGCGGTACCACCGCTGGTAGCATTACTGCCGACGATACCACCACCCAGATTTCTTAGAGTGTTGTTCCCCAGGCAGTGCCACTGCCGGCCAGGATTTCAGCACACTGGTTGGGCCTTGAATATGGCCCAAACCAGCCCAAGTTCAAGCCCAATTGGCCCCTAACAGAGTTGATAGGATTACCACCCAATCCTAACTCTAATTATGTGCTAACTATGATTCCTAAGACATATTCTAAGCAAGATAAGTTTGATTTCTTCCGGTAAGCTTCTGGCGATCTTTCGGCAAACTTCCGACGATCTCTCGGTAATGTTCTAGCGGACTCCCAACAAGCTCCTGGACTTCACGATGATCTTCTTGGCGAGTTCCGATAAGCTTCGTTGGCAAGCTCCTAGCAATCTTCATTGATGTTCAAGATAGCAAGTTCTATATCATGCAAGCTAGCAAATTTATATCATTTTAGAGTATGCAAGCTAGCAATTTTACACATATGAAAGTTAGCAAAATTTTACATCTTTTGAGATGTGCAAGATAGACTATTTTTACATCTTCTTGAAATGTGTAACCTAGCAAACATTGTTTCTCTTGATATTTGCAAGATAGCACTTCTTGCTTCTCTTTTGAGATGAGCAAGCTAGCAAGTTTGTCTCTTTTCATGATGTGCACACTAATAATTCTTTCTTCCCCTTTTTCATTGGCAAAAATAGGGGAATAATAATATAATAGTGTAATTCATTTTCCTTTACTATAGTCTTCAAATCATGACAAGGATAAATAACAAAGATTAAATCATGAATGTCAAAATAATTTTTCATCATGAATATTTCATCATAGCATGCATCATTATCATAAGTTGAAGTATTGCATGCATAATACTAAATCATTATTCCAATCATCAAAAATGAAAAATCAAGTCTAAAATTTGAGAAATCAAGATCATGATCTGAAAAATGTATAAGAAGAATTTATGCATTTGGGAGCTCTAACATGTCTAAGTTTATCATTCAAGCTAGCAAAATTGGTTTTCTTGAGATGCTAGCTATTTTCTTTCCCCCTTTTGTCATTGTAAACAAGAAAGAAGAAGGGAAGAATATAATGGTATAAATGTTCAAGTCATCACAAAAATACAAAGGTGCCATATGAAAATCATGACATGAAAGATATTAATATCAAATCATGAATGCCACAAGACATGATTTATTTCAACAAATCTCTTCTTTTCATAAATGGCAAAAAGAAACATAGGAGATTAAATGATATAATATCTTGATTCATGCATAAGAAATCTCAAGTTATAAATCTCAAAAAATCAAGATAAAGCTCATTCAAATTCAAATCATCGAATCATCAAAATTACTTTTAAGAGATTCAAAATGACATAAACAACTTTATCAATCTCTTAGTGAAAACTTGATAAGATAGAGAAGAAAAAAAATCAAGAAAAATGCTTTTCTCTTTTTAGTTGTTTCAATTCATGTGATTTATCTCATAGAAGCATGTTTTTTTCATTTATGCCAAATAAAAATATGTATCAACATTTAAAACTAAAAAGGAACTTTCATTACGGTAGAGATCGATAATCCATAAATCACAAAAATCATCATGCATAATTTAGAAATATAAACTTATTAAGCATGATCATTATGCATCACTACTTTGGGCATAAAATCAAAATATTGTTTCAAGTTTTCAAGGTATAACACGTTGAATCTCGGATTTTGATGATGAAGTCAATTGTCATTTGTTATCTAATTCATATGTTGAGATAAGTGTGCAGGATTAACTACGATGAAAGTAAGACATGCAGTAGGAGTTGCGCCGGAATCAAGACTAAGATCACGTTGGGAGTTCGAGAGTTCGACGGAAGTCCGGATGGTCGTCGGAGGTTCTACGGGAACAAATCCGAGAAGTCCAGGAGCTTGCCAAAAGAAGCTCGTCGGATCTCGCCATGTAGATCGTCGCAAGTCTAGGAGTTTGTCGGAAGTCCGCAGGAGCATCACCGAGGGTTCATCGGATGATCGACAGAAGTTCGCCGGAAGCTCACCGGAAGAAGCAATTGACGCACCGGATCAAGTTGCAGTAAATGTCTTAAGAAATATCATAGTTAGCATGATGATTAAGTTAGAAATGGGAGGTGATCTCATTAACTTAATCTTGGGGCAATTGGGCCCTTGACAGACCCAAATTGGGCCGAATGGATCAGCCCATTCGGACCCAGATTTCTTGGCCAGTGGTGGCACCGCTTGGGTCGGCGATGGAACCGCCTGAGCTCGGTCTCTGAGCTCTGCCAAGCGGTGCAACCACCCTTGACAGGCGGTGGAACCGCTTGAGCTCGGTCTTTGAGCTCTGCCAAGCAGTGCAACCACCCCAGTCAGGTGGTGGCACCGCCCAGAGGCTCAGTCTCCGAGCTGCCAGGCGGTTGTACCGCCCCAGTCAGGAGGTTGTACCGCCAGGACCCCGGAAATCTAGGAAATGACATTTTTGATCTTCAAATTCAAACCAGTTTGGGGCCTATAAATACCCCACCCTTTCCTACATGAAAGGGCACCGAAATTCCAATCTTACTCTGTGATTTTTAGAGCTCAAAAGTGTTGTATGAGTTAAAAGTTCTCCTTCCTCTTTTCTTCCAAGTTTTGATCTGTCAAGAGAGGAAAGAAAATTTTGTAAGGGTTGTCTCCTAATCCCGTCAAAAGGAGTGAAACTGTAAAAGGGTGGTTGGCCTTTGCCTATTGAAGGAAGGCCTCTAGTGGACGTTGGTGACCTCATCGGAGGAGGAAGCCAAAAGTGGATGTAGGTCAAGATTGACCGAACCACTTTAAAATTACGGTGCTTTCTGGTTTGCATTTATTCTTGCTGCTTACCTTACTGCAAACCTCCATATGTGCTTTACTTCCTCTTTACTTTTGCTGCACTCCTTTACGAACTCGCTTTCAAGTTAAGTTTCCGAAAACGGTTTTACGTCGGAAACAATTTCATCGTACGAACGCAGTTTTAAACGTCGAAAGTTTTCCGCTGTACTAATTCACCCCCCCCTTCTTAGTGTTCTTAATCCTAACATAACATTCATAATTTCAAATTATAAACTCATTAAGCATGATATCATCAAACATGATTTAATAAAGCATTTTCAATCAAAATCAGAAATCATCAATTTAGATACACATTATTTTTTCTTAACAACATACATAGGATTATATTTAAATCTAAAATTTTGTCATATTTTCATAAAGCATGCAATTGTCATTCTCATTTTCAAAATTAGCTAGCAAAGGAAAAGCATGATCCCCCTTTATTTATTTATTTATATTTTACATTATATATACTAATTTAAAAACAATATATGAAATGCATCAAGTAATTTTAAAATAAACTAAAAGGGTTTCGTTTGAGTATTTTACCTCATTGTCAAGAGTCACCAAAGTGAAGTTTGTCATTTCGTCTTCATCGGTTTGCTCGTCTTCATCGGAGGTACTCGTTTCGTCCCAAAGTACTTTCTTCTTCTTGCGTTCATAGTAAGTAGCTGCATTCTTTTTAAGTTTACTTTTAATTTTTTATTCTTGTTTTAAAAATTTTTTAATCTTTATTGTGAGAGGTTCAAGTTCATCATCACTTGAGCTTTCGCTCGAGTGGTTTTCTTTTGTTCTAAGTGTAAAATCCTTCTTGTTCTTTAGAAGGTTATTCTCAAGTTCATCATATGCCACATTGGTTATTTCATAGGTCATCAAAGACCCGATAAGTTTTTCAATCGAAAAATTATTCAAATCTTTGGCCTCTTGAATGATCATTACTTTAGGATCCCAAATTTTAGAAAGAGATCGTAAAATTTTGTTCACAAGTTCAAGATTCGAAAAACTTTTACTAAGAGCTTTTAGACTATTGACAACATCCATAAAACGAGTGTACACATCTCCAATAGTCTCGCTTGGTTCCATTTGAAACAACTCAAAATCATGCATCAAAATATTAATCTTCGAATCTTTAACTCTACTAGTGCCTTCGTGTGTGATTTCAAGAGTGTGCCAAATATCGAAAGTTGTTTCGTAAGTAGAAACCCGATTGAATTTATTTTTGTCTAAGGTGCAAAATAAGGCATTCATAGCCTCTGCATTTAAAGAGAAAGTCTTTTTCTCTAACTCATTCTAATCGTTCATTGGAAGAGAAGACTTTTGAAAATCAAATTTGACTATATTCCATAAATCGAGATTCAACGAAAGCAAAAAAACTCTCATTCAAGTTTTCCTATATGTGTAGTTCATCCCATTGAATATGGGAGGACAAATGAGCGAGTGACCCTCTTGAAAGTTGAAAAGAGTCATTTCTCTTTGGGTATTAAACCAAATGAGAAAAATATGGCTCTGATACCAACTGTTAGGAACAAGTCGGCACTAAGAGGGAGGGGTGAATTAGTGCAGCGGTAAAAACTACATCGGTTCAAAATCTTATTGCGATTAAACCCATTTCGGAAGATGTTAACTTGAAAGCATATGGAAGAGTATAGTGGATGTAAAGCAAGTAAAGAATGGCAGTTTGTAGTAAATGTAAATTGCAAGATGTAAATGCAAACCGAGTTATAGTGGTTCGGTCGTCGTGACCTACATTCACTCCACCGATTCCTCTTCCGTCGAGGCCACCGGCATCTACTAACGATCTTCCTTTAATAGACGAAGATTAATCTCCTTGTTACAACTCTATTCTCCTTTTGCAGGCTTAGGAGAGAACCTTTACACCCCCACTTACTCCTCTCTCAAACTATACTAACGCTTAGATCTTTGAGAGGAGTTCATACAAGATTACAGTAGCGTTTTCTTTCTTTTTCACTCTCAATTCTTATGTTATTTAACCAGGGATGATTCAAGTTGATTCAAACTTGGAGCCTAAAAATATCTTATCTCGGGTTTCCCGAGTACGGGCGGTACCACCGCCTAACATAATCTCGGAGATTGTGCCACGACGGTGCCACCTATTAGGTCACTGTTTGGGCCTTTCATTGGGCCCAACATAGTTCATACATAGGCCCAACTGGACCCTAATTGGGTTGGCCCAATTCCAATCTCAATTATGTGCTAACTACAAAATTTAAGGCATTTACTAAGCTAAACAAGTCTATAAGTCTAGGTTTCTTCTAGCGAGCTTCCGATGATCTCTCGGTAATATTCTAGTGGACTCCCGGCAAGCTCCTAGACTTCACGATGATCTTCTTGGTGAGTTCCGACGAGCTTCTTTGGCAAGCTCTTGGACTTCTCGGTCAATTCCGATAAAACTTTCGACGAACTCTCGAACTCCCAACAAAATCTTGTTCTTGACTCTAGGGCTTCATTTTGCTTTATTCCTTGATCACTATCATAGTTAATCCTATACAAATAAAACCTACTTCGAGCTAGACAATTATTACTAAGCTAATCAAATGTTGTCCTGGCATATCATTAGTTCATCGAGGCTTCATCCGATTCTTCGGTGAATCGTCCTCTCTTGTGGCCTATTGCCCAATCGGCCAGTTGACCTCCGCAACTCCGATTTTCTTAGTGCAATATCTACTCTTCTTGGCCCGATGCCCGAACTCATGGCCCGAAGCCTTCTGCCGATACTTCAACTAATCCTTCGGCTCCTTATGAAATATTTTTCTCTGGCCCAACATGATTTTTCCTGCTTTAATTGTCTCTCCCTGATTGAAGCATCCTGCGTCACTCAAAATGCAGATCAAATCATAAACACTATCAATTGGTTTCATCATCAAAATCAAAGATTCAACATCCTATATATCTCTCAAGAGGGTAGAAATTCTGCCCAATCTATATAAAGTTAGAACTTGTGTGATAGTACCTAAACATACTCGGCTTATTGAATAGTGATTGAACTTGGTTCTCCAACCTTGCTCAACTCCATCACGCTCCCATCGTTTTCACTAAGAATGTGTTGCTTCTCAAGGAACACAACTCTCTTGGTAATAAAGACCTTTTGGTTTTCGGGGTGAAAGAAATAATACTTACAAGTTTTCTTGGGGTATCCCACGTGTTGAATCTCGTATTTTGATGATGAAACCAATCGTTATATGTTTATGTTTTAATCTACATTTTGAGTGATGCAGGATACTTTGATTAGGATGAGACAATTAAATTAGAAAAAATCATGTTGTGCCGGAGGAAAACATGTTAGAAGATTAGACGTCGGACCGGAGGAATGGTCGACGTATCGACAAAAGGCTTCGGGCTATGGATTTAGGCATCGGGCCAAGAAGAGCGGATATTGCGTCAAGGATATCGGAGTTGCGGAGTCAACTGGCTGATTGGACAATAGGCCGTAAGAGAGGACGATGCACCGAAGAATCGGACGAAGCGTCGAGGGACCAATGATATGCTGGACAACTTGATTAATGCTTAGTATTAATTGTCTAGATCAAAGTGTGTTTTAAGTGTGCAGGATTAACTACGATGGCAGTAAGACATGCAGCAGGTGTTGGGAAATCTTGGGGGCGACATCAGATGCATAGCGGAAGAACAAGAAAACAAAATCCCCGATTCCCAAAGAGATGTTCGTCGTCCTGCGAAGATTGGTGCGTAAAATCCGCGAAACTGAAAAACTACGTATAGAGTAGATTGTGTTACCTAGAGAGATCTTATATCCCTATTTCCTTACAGATCTTTAGGAGAGGGTGAAGCAGGTTAAGTGTCCTCCTCTCTAGCGGTGATCCACACAACAGGGCTGCGACGACGCTCCTCAAAACTCCAAGCCTACTTTGAGGTGGAGAGGGGAAGGAGAATAGGAGAGGCAAGCAAAGGCTCTAGCCTATGAGGCTCTGAATCCCTCCTATTTATAGAGGTCCCCTATCAAAACCTAATGGATCATCCCCTAGTGGGTATTGGATCTGCATCCAATAACCCAAGCCTTTTAGATTAGCGGATCTCAATCCAATAATCTCTTATAGGCTCTTATTAGATCTCGTCCATGGGATCCAATAATTCAGGGGCTTATTGGATATCCAATAAGACAAGGGCTCCATTGGATATCTCATATCCAAACCTTTACTCATCGCAATGCCTACCATAAATGTGTGACCCTCTAGGCCCAATATTGAGCTGGCCGTGAGTCATACCTGTCAGAACTCCTTCTAACTCAGTGAATAATTATCTCTATAATAATTCACTCGACTCATCGACTACGGACGTACTAGGCCACTACGTCGTAATCCCCAAACGATACAGGGGAATCCAATCCATTGGACTTGTCTGTCCTCAATTACTGTGTACCTATAGTCCCTTATCCATCTAATATCCCAAAGATCATATATCGAGCATGGTGCTGTCAGACCCATATGGTTTCTACTCGAGTCTCGCTCTAATCGGATTCTCCTAGAGAACTCTTTCTCTCTCAACCCGAATGAACCTGGCCAGTGATTTGTCTGAGCAAGAACACATGGGATATTCCTCTCATGACGCCGAGAGTGGATGATCCTCTATCGACACTCAATAGCCCTCGTAAGGTCGACTACCACTCCCAATGACCAACTGTACTAGATCTGGGATAGCCAAATCTATACGTCTGGTATCAAAGAGTCGAGCACTCATACAGAACATCCTTGGTGTCTCAAGTTTAAGGACCAGATATACCACTAGGACTACGGAATCGTTGTCTGACTATAAGGCATCATCAACCATCTAGTATTCCGTAAGCGGATCAATCAGTGAACTCATTCTCTAATGAGCACCTGTACTATATCCCTAGTGTCCCTACACAAGCAGCTATGAGACCAGCTGCATCCATCATATGGACAGGTATACGGCACAATAGTCTGTTCGATTATCACAATGTCCTCTCAAGTAACCTATGACAGGGATTATTTAGGATATGTGTTTAAAGGTGAATCGATCTCATTTTCGTGATCTCATCACGATTCGATTCCCATTGCACAAATCCAAGGAAATCATAATATATATGTGCATATATGCAATAGTTATAAAGTGATATATGTCAAAATATAATAAGCAAAAAGATTCTGTATCAAGTCACACGTACCATCACTTACGTGATTGGCATACTGGGCACTTATGACTAGCAATCTCCTACTTGACCTAAAGTCAATCACCTATGTGTCTGATCCCCATCAGACCCCTGTGATGCTCAAAGACAATCTGAGACAACGGCTTTGTTAGTGGATCTGCAATGTTATCTTCGAATGAAACTCTTTCCACTACTACATCTCCTCGGGTTACGATCTCTCTGATAAGGTGGAACCTCCTCATAACATGCTTAGATTTCTGATGAGACCTAGGTTCCTTCGTTTGAGGCCCGTTATTGTCGCAATATAAGGAGATCGGCTCCTCGCTACCTGGCACGACTCTCAAATCTGTGATGAACTTCTTCAACCAAACTCCCTCCTTTGCTGCATCTGATGCAGCAATGTACTCCGCCTCTGTAGTTGAGTCAGTAGTAGTATCTTGCTTGGAACTATTCCAGCACATTGCTCCTCCATTCAAGGTGTACACATACCCTGAATTTGACTTGCTATCATCGACATCAGACTGAAAACTTGAGTCCGTATAGCCTTCAACCTTAAGGCTATTACCTCCATATACTAGTAAAAGATCATTAGTCTTTCTAAGTACTTAAGGATACACTTTACTGCTTTCCAGTGCTCCAAGCCTAGATCTGCCTGATACCGACTCGTGACACTGAGAGCATGCGTTATATCAGGCCTAGTACATAGCGTGGCATATATGATAGACCCTATTGCTGAGGCATAAGATATCATATCCATGTTCACCCTTTCTTTTGGAGTCTTTGGGGACATACTCGTAGAAAGCGATATCCCATGTCTCATCGGTATGAGACCTCTCTTGGAATTTTTCATGTCAAACCTTTTGACAATGGTTTCTATGTACCTGGATTGGGACAAGCCAAGCATCCTCTTGGATCTATCTCTATAGATTCTAATCCCTAAGATATAGGATGCTTCCCCTAAGTCCTTCATGGAAAAGTGTCTAGATAACTAAGTCTTTACTGTGGATAGCATTCCTACGTCATTCCCAATGATTAGGATGTCATCCACATATAACACTAAAAAGGTGATAGCGCTCCCACTTATCTTCCTGTACACACAAGGCTCATCTTTGTTCTTAACGAAGTCATAAGATCTAATTGCCTCATCAAATCTTATGTTCCAACTTCGAGAAGCTTGCTTTAGTCCATAAATGGATCTAAGCAACCTACACACCTTATCTGGGCAGTTTTTAGACACGAATCCCTCATGTTGCATCATATACACCTCCTTCTCGAGGTTCCCATTGAGGAATGCAGTTTTCACATCCATCTGCCAGATCTCATAATCATAGTGTGCTGCAATAGCCAATAGAATTCTGATGGATTTCAACATTGCTATGAGTGAGAAGGTTTCGTCGTAGTCAACACCTTGCCTTTGATGATACCCCTTAGCCACAAGCCTTGCTTTATAGGTCTCTACCTTTCCATCTACTCTGATCTTTTTCTTAAAGATCCACTTGCAACCGATGGGTACAATACCTTCGAGCGCATCAACTAGGTTTCAAACCTAGTTGGAGTACATAGAATCTATCTCAGAATTCATGGCTTCTTGCCACTTCCCAGAGTTTATACTCATAATAGCCTCCTCGTATGTCTAAGGATCAATATCCTCAATATCCTCTTCTCTAATATATCCCACATATCTCTCAGGAAGATGGGATACTCTATCAGACCTAGGTAAAGTTGAAACTTGTATATTATGTACTTGAACAGACTCAGGCTGTAGAGTGGTGCTTGAGCTTGGTTCTCCAACCTCGCTCAACTCTATCATTCTCCCACTATTTCCGCCAAGAATGTGTTCCTTCTCAAGGAACACTGCTCTCTTAGCTACAAAGACCTTTTGGTCCTCGAGATGATAGAAATAATACCCACAAGTTTCCTTGGGGTATCCCACAAATTTGCATCGCTTTGTACTTGATTCTAACTTATCGGGGTTGTGTCTTTTAACGTGGGCAGGACAGCCCCAAATCTTAACAACCTTAAGATCAGACTTTTTCCCTTTCCATATCTCATATGGTGTAGACACTACCGACTTAGTTGGAACTCTATTCAGAAGGTAAGCTGCGGTTTCTATGGCATATCCCTAGAATGAGATGGGCAGGTCAGCGAAACTCATCATGGACCGTACCATGTCTAATAGCGTACGATTTCTCCTTTCAGAGACACCATTGAGTTGAGGTGTATAAGGAGGTGTCCATTGGGATAATATCTTATGGTCCTTGAGGAACTGAGTAAACTCTGTACTTAAGTACTCACCTCCTCGATTTGATCGAAAAGTTTTGATACTCTTTCCAGTCTGGTTCTCCACCTCATTCTTATACTCTCTGAATTTCTCAAAGGCCTCGGACTTATACTTCATTAAGTACACATATCCATACCTTGAGAAATCATCAGTAAAGATAATGAAGTAGGAGTAACCACCAATGGCAGGAGTTGACATGGGTCCACACACATCACTATGTATGAGTTCCAACAGTTCAGTGGCTCTCTCTCTAGTTCCACTAAATGGAGAGTTGGTCAGTTTCCCACGAAGGCAAGGCTCGTAAGTTGCATATGACATATAGTCGAATGGATCTAGATATCTATCATTTAGCAACTTTTGAATCCTTCTTTTATAGATGTGACCTAGCCTACAATGTCACAGGTATGCACTGTTCATCTCATCTCGTTTCCTCTTGGACACATTTACATTCATGATATATGGAGTAGTGTCTAACATAAATAAACCATTATGCAATGTTCCTTTCGCCAATCTCCCCTCGGCTTTGCTAGAATTTACAATAAATTGTAGATGTGATAAGCAATACTGGTATCCAATACCAATGCACTATCACAAAAATCTGACAATTAGAGATTGATCATGAATGTACCTGAAGCTTCTCCAAGCTTCTATTTCGCCCTCTCTACAAGGTACTCTTTGCAGTTCCTCTTCCAGTGCCCATCTTTACCACAGTGGAAGCATTGGCCTTTATCCTTTGTTGGGTCTTTCTTAGTAACCTTTGCTTTACCTGGTCTGCCCTTGCCCTTTCCCTTCTTAAGGGACCTTTCTGCTTTCCTTTTCTTTTTAATCTCACTAGTGTAGAGAACTGGCTTCTCTTTCTTAATAGTACTCTCTACCTCCCTTAACATATTGAGGAGCTCTGGGAGAGTCACCTCAAGCTTGTTCATATTAAAATTCATTATAAACTGTGAAAAAGAATATAGTAGGGACTGAAGCACAATGTCCACACACAAGTTATCCTCTAGGACCATTCCTAGACCTATGAGTTTCTCTATCCACTCAATCATCTTTAGGACATGGTTCTGAATCGGTGTCCCCTCAGTCATCCTAGCCCGGAAGAGGCTCTTGGATATTTCATATCGTTGAGTCCTTCCCTGTTCCTCAAACAATTTGCGGACATGTAGGAGAATGGATATGACATCCATATTTTCATGTTGTCTCTGTAACTCAGGAGTCATAGAGCCCAACATATAGCACTGAGCAAGAGTGGAGTCATCAATGTACTTTACGTAACGAGCGATCTCATCCTTGCTTGCCCCTTCCTCGTGCGTAGGCATCACTGTATCAAGGACGTATACGATTTTCTCCGCCATGAGAATAATTCTCAAGTTATGGAGCCAATCCGTATAATTTGGACCAGTGAGGTGGTTGACATCAAGTATGCCACGTAAGGGATTTGAAAGCGACATTTTCTAAAAATAAAGATGTAGCAGAAATGAATAACATGCAGATTTTGCAAGAAATAAACTATCAAGATATGGACTTCTATCTTAATATGCTCCCACTATTTTACTAACGAGTCACGCGACATCCTTAGCACGTGAAACGGAAGTCTCCAGTAGACTTCTAGTAGGGATCAGGATCCAATCAGCGTCTTAGTGTAACCTCGAGGGACTCAACCAATCATACTAAGCCTAAAAGGTAGGGAACTCTTGCCAATCATAACTCCTTGTGATTCCTGTCCTGTTCGGCCTCTGAATCACCATGGTCTCGAGGGACTCGACCAACCATGATGCTCGGTTAAGTCAACACCTTCGTTACAAGATGAGTCTGATTTGATGATATACCCTCGAGGGACTCGACCAAGCATACCATGTCCTCAGGTCACCGGTGACATCTCTATGTCATAAGCAAGATAGCGAATCGCGATATAGGTGAGTCTCGAGGGACTCGACCAACTCAACCTACATGGGGAATCAGTTCCTACTTAAAACGATGGAAGGCCACGTGGGTCAATCTAATTGCCTCACGTTTACCGACTTAATATTATCGAGAGAGATATTTCTATGATTTGGTCTCCTAATATGACATGTCACACATATACATATTTAATATATATCTACATCGCATGCAAATATATATACATATCTAGTATGTGTATAAGCACTCATACCAGATGATCATGGACCACAACCTAATGTGATTAGGCCTGAGCCAGTAGGCCTAATCACTCACATCAAGATCTTTGTGTGCAATGGTGCATCTCCATACCCTGTGATTGTCCATCTCGTCCTTGTCGGTTCCGTCGACATCTCGATGCATCTTCATGCATCGCGATCGTCCGTCTCATGGGTCCTGCTATCGCATCCATGCTCCCGCTGTGCCTCCTCATGTGATTACAACT
Organism: Musa acuminata AAA Group; assembly: GCF_036884655.1. Taxonomy (NCBI): domain Eukaryota; kingdom Viridiplantae; phylum Streptophyta; class Magnoliopsida; order Zingiberales; family Musaceae; genus Musa; species Musa acuminata. The sequence goes on along the minus strand of NC_088357.1, from coordinate 22,696,283 downwards.
TAATCATAGGCACGCAATCCCGACAATAAACGAGAAATATAATAGAGGCTCATAGACCCCAATAATAATAATCACAAGTACACGCATCACACGGTCCATGATCATTTGTCCACACATCATACATCACATGTATAAATAATCATCATCATGTAAGACTACTAGATAATGATAAAAATAATAATCAACTAAACTTTTTAATTAATTAGTATTTTATGAAATCAGGGACATATAGGGAATTTTTGAATTCATAGGGGTATTTTTATAATTTGGAAAAAAGATAGAAACTGGAATATCTCAAATTCACAAGGGCAAAACTATCTTTTTGCCCAAAAACCCTAAGCTCCTCTCCCTCTTCGCTCCTGTTGCTGCCGCCGCCACCCTGCTGGCAGCGGCAAGTGCAACGGGGTCGAGGCGCCGCCCCTGCAGGTGGGCGCCCCCGTGGGTAGCGTTACCCCCCCGCGGGCGGGCGCCCCTGTGGGCGTCGCCCATTCCGCGGGCGGCTCTGCCCGCGAGGTAGCACCCACAGGCGGTGCTGCCTCGCTGGGGTTTTTGCCCGCGAGAGCAATGGCCACAGGCGCCGCTGCCCTGCAGCACGTCACCCCACGTGAGCAACGACCGCAAGCGCCGCTGCCCTGCGGTATCTCTGCCCGCTGGCTGCTAGCCCCGCCGGCAGCAAGTCTATTGCAGGCACAGTGCTTGCACATGCGCCGGCGCTGTGCTGCTTGGCTACGGCTGTCGTTGCAGGTGGCTGCAGGCACGCAGATCGACGGTAGCAACTGTTGCTGCCCTTCCTTGTTTTTGCGTCAACGATTTTGACATCAAAATTCTTCCTAAATACAACACACGCAATTCAAAACCAATCATTCGCACGAACAACCTGGCTCTGATACCACTGTTGGAAAATCTTGGGGGCGACAACAGATGCGCAGCGGAAGAACAAGAAAACAAAATCCCCGATTCCCAAAGAGATGTTCGTCGTCGTGCGAAGATTGGTGTGTAAAATCTACAAAACTGAAAAACTGCATATAGAGTAGATTGTGTTACCTAGGGAGATCGTATATCCCTATTTCCTTGCAGATCTTTAGGAGAGGGTGAAGGAGGTCAAGCGTCCTCCTCTTTAGCGGTGATCCACACAGTAGGGCTGCGATGACACTCCTCAAACCTCCAAGTCTGCTCTGAGGTGGAGAGGGGAAGGAGAATAGGAGAGACAAGCAAAGGCTCTAACCTATGAGGCTTTGAATCCCTCCTATTTATAGAGGTCCCTTGTCAAAACCTAATGGATCCTCCCATAGTGGGTATTGGATCTGCATACAATAACCCATTCCTTTTAGATTAGCGGATCTCTATCCAATAATCCCTCATGGGCTCTTATTGGATCTCGTCCATGGGATCTAATAATTCAAGGGCTTATTGGATATCCAATAAGACAAGGGCTCCGACGGATATCTCATATCCGAACCTCTACTCATCACAATGCCTACCATATGTGTGTGACCCTCTAGGCTCAATATCGAGCTGGCTGTGAGTCATACCTATCAGAACTCCTTCTAACTCAGTGAATTATTATCTCTGTAATAATTCACTCGACTCATCAACTACGGACGTACTAGGCCACTACGCCGTAGTCCCCAGACGATACAGGGGAATCCAATTCATTGGACATGTCTGTCCTCAGTTACCGTGTACCTATAGTCCCTCATCCATCTAATATCTCAAAGACCGTATATCGAGCATGGTGTTGTCAGACCCATATGGTTTCTACTCGAGTCTCGCTCTAATCGGATTCTCCCGGAGAACTCTTTCTCTCTCAACCCGAATGACCCTAGCCAGAGATTTGTCTGAGCAAAAACACATGGGATATTCCTCTTATGACGCCAAGAGTGGATGATCCTCTATCGACACTCAATAGCCCTCGTAAGGTCGACTACCACTCCCAATGACCAACTGTACTAGATCTGGGATAATCAAACCTATAAGTCTGGTATCAAAGAGTGGTGCACTCATACAGGGCATCCTTGGTGTCTCAAGTCTAAGGACCAGATATACCACTAGGACTACGGAATCGCTATCTGACAATAAGGTATCATCAACCATCTAGCATTCCGTAAGCAGATCAATCAGTGAACTCATTATCCAATGAGCACCTGTATTGTATCCCTAGTGTCCCTACACGAACAACTATGAGACCAGTTGCATCCATCATATGGATGGGTATACAGCACACCAGTTTGTCCAGTTATCATGATGTCCCTCTTGAGTAACCTATGACCGAAATTATTTAGGATGTGTGTTTAAAGGTGAATCGATCACATTTTCGTGATCTCATCACGATCTGATTCCCATTGCACAAATCTAAGGACATCACAATATATATGTGCATATATGCAATAGTTATAAAGTGATATATGCCAAAATATAATAAGCAAAAAGATTCTGTATCAAGTCGCACGTGCCATCATTCACGTGATTGGCTTGCTGGGCACCTATGACTAGCAGTAGGTGTTAAGTCGGAGTCAAGACCAAGATCACGTTGGGGGTTCAAGAGTTCATCGGAAGTCTGAACGTTCGTCGGAGGTTTTACGGGAACAATCCGAGAAGTCCAAGAGCTTGCCAAAGAAGCTCGTCGAAACTCACTAAGAGGATCGTCGCAAGTCCAGGAGTTTACCGAGAGTCCGCTGGAGCATCGCCGAGGGTTTGTTGGATGTGTTGAATCTCGGATTTTGATGATATAATCAATTGGTGGGTTAATTGATCTAATCCATATTATTGAGTTAAGTGTGCAGGATTAACTATGATAACCAGAAAACATAAAGCAAGGATACCGGAGTCGAGCTCGATGGACGTTTAAGAGACCGAAGAATCATCGGAGATGCTGCCGGAACCAACCGAGAAGAAATCGGGAACGTGTCAGAAGTTCGCCGAAGAAATTGTCGGAGGCTCGCGGAGATCACCGAGAAGGCTCAGCTACTCGTTAAAGTCATCACAAAGATTGGGAGCTTGCAGGGAGTCCGTCGGAAGAAGTTCGTCGGAAAGCTCGCCGGAACAAGACTCGACGTTCGCGGTTAAAAAACTTGCTTAGGATGTTTTTTTTATGTTATGTAGTTCACCTGTAATTAGGATTAGGATTAAGAGATAATCCTATATCCTGGTTAGGGGCCAACTGGGCCCAAAGTTAGATTTGGTTTTGGGCTAAAATTAAGCCAAACAAATGAATTGGAGAGCCAGGTGGTGGCACAGCCTGGCTGGGCGGTGAAACCGTCCAGCACCCGAGCGCTGGGCGGTGGCACCGCCTGGCTGGACGGTGGCACCTCCAACACCGGGAACCCTAAGAGAATTCAAATTTTGAAGCCCAAAATTTGAATCCTCTTGAGGCCTATAAATACCCCTCAAATCTCAGCTGAGGTTACAACTTTTGAGAAGCATTTTGATTGAGAGAAAAGTCTTAGAAAGTCTTAGCAAGTCTTGTTTTCAATTTGCTAGAGAGTTCTCCTCCTTCTTTCTTATTGAAAATTTGTAAGAGGTTGAGCTGCTTGTAAAAGGTTGTAAGAGGGGTGTTTACCCTTCCATTTTAAGAGACTTGCTAGTGGAAGGTGGGAACCTCATCGAAGAGGGGCCTCGCAAGTGGAGTAGGTCATTTGACCGAACCACTCTAAAAATCGGCGTAATCTCCGGTTTGCATTTTATTATTATCATTTACATTACTGCAAATATTCTTACTACTTTAGTTCCTTATTACCCTTGCTGCGCAACTTTAAGAATTCGCTTTCAAGTTAAACTTTTCAAGTTCCGTTCTTATCGTACGAAAGATTTTGTTAAAATCGAAGTTTTAATCCGCTGCACTAATTCACCCCCCCCCCTCTTAGTGCCGCTCCGATCCTAACAAGTGGTATCAGAGCAAGGTTATCTCTCATATTTGGTTTAATACCCAAGAGAGATGGCTTACTCCGGCATGCAAGAGGGTCATTCTATTGCACGACCACCTTTGTTTAATGGGTCGGATTACACATATTGGAAGACTCGCATGAGAATCTTCCTCATTTCTATGGACTTTGAGCTTTGGTCTATTGTCGAGAATGGATTTCAAAAATCTTCTCTTCCGATGAGCGAATGGGATGAATCGGAGAAGAAGGTTTTTGCTTTAAATGCAAAGGCTATGAATGCCTTGTTTTGTGCACTAGACAAAAACGAATTTAATCGTGTTTCAATGTGTGATTCGGCTTTTGATATTTGGAGAACTCTTGAGGTCACTCATGAAGGCACTAGCCGAGTGAAAGAATCCAAAATCAACATCCTTGTGCACTCTTACGAACTTTTCCGAATGAAACCAAGTGAGTCCATCGGAGACATGTACACCCGGTTTACGGATGTCATCAATGGACTCAAAGCTCTTGGTAAAGATTTTACTAACTTTGAACTAGTAACTAAAATCTTAAGATCCCTCCCTAAAAGTTGGGATCCAAAAGTTACGGCCATTCAAGAGGCCAAAGACCTTAAAGCATTCCCTCTTGAAGAACTCATTGGGTCTCTAATGACCTACGAAATAACATGTCAAGCTCATGACGAGCTCGAGAACCCCCTTCCAAAGAACAGGAAGGATATGACACTCAAATCACAAGAAGACCACTTGAAAGGAACATCAAGTGATGAGGACAGTGACAATGACATTGCACTTTTGACTCAAAAATTTAAAAAATATTTAAGAAAGAACAGATTTAAAAATAATACAAAAAATAAATTTGAACAAAAGAAGGACCAAGTGATTTGCTATGAATGCAAAAAACCGGGACACTATAAGAACGATTGTCCTCAAGCCAAAAAGAGAACATCAAAGAAGAAGGCGTTCAAGGCAACGTGGGATGATTCAAGCGCATCCGAAGAAGAGGAGTCCAACACCCAGCAAGTTGCTCATTACGTGCTAATGGCGTTAGGAGAAGAGGTATGTGATTTATTTAATGAAGATTTATCTTTTGAAGAACTATCTATCGCTTTTCATGAATTATTTGATGAATGTAGAACTGTTAGCAAGAAGTTAAGTATCTTAAAGAAAGAGCATGCTTTGCTACAAGATAAGTTTGATAGTCTTCAAACTCCTCCATGCTCTAAGTGTGAGCACTTAGAAGCAATAAAAAATGAAAATTTGCTTCTTAAGGAAACCTTAAACAAGTTTAAGGTTTGGTAGCAAAGGATTAGATATGATCCTTGCATACAAGGGTCACATCGCAAATAGAAATGGAATTGGATTTGTAAAAGGATTACATCAAAATCCTACCACTTTCATAAAAGGACCTACATTACATGTTTCCTCTTATATGAAATGCAACTTTTGTTGCAAATTCGGACATATTGCCTACAAATGCCCATTTAGAAAAATTAGTTCACAAAAATTAATATAGGTTCCTAAAGGAACTATAAAGAATTCAATCATAAATAACAAAGTTAGTGGGTCAATTTTTGAGGCACCCAAAATCAAATGGGTACCTAAAAATCATCCTCTTTTGTAGACAAACCCACAAGCTAGGAGCAAGAGATGGTATCTCGATAGTGGATGCTCAAGACATATGACTGGAGATCCATCTCATTTCTCTATGCTCACTAGCAAAGAAGAAGGGTACGTTACCTTCGGAGACAACAACAACGACAAAATCATTGGCAAGGGAACTATTGGTAACAAATTTAATTTTTCCATTGATGATGTCATACTAGTTGATGGATTGAAACATAATCTCTTGAGTATTAGTCAACTATGCGATAAAGATTACATCGTTAGATTTGAATCAAATATGTGCATTATTGAAAAATCAAATCATAACATGACTATGATTGCTTTAAAACAAAATAATGTCTATACCATCAATCTTGATGAACTAAGTAATGAAATGTGCTTCTCCGCCGTAAATGATGATGCTTGGCTTTGGCATAGGAGATTAGGTCATGCAAGCATGAAAACAATATCTAAGATCTCATCTCAAGAATTAGTACGAGGAATTCCAAATATAAAGTTTATTAAGGACAAAGTATGCGATGCATGTCAACTAGGCAAACAAATAAAAACAAGCTTCAAACCAAAAAATCAAATTAGCACTACTAGACCATTACAATTGATCCATTTGGACTTATTTGGACCAATTGATACAACAAGTCTAGGTGAAAGCAAATATGCTTTTGTGATTGTGGATGACTACTCTAGATACACTTGGACCTATTTCTTAGCTCACAAAAGTGATTGCTTCAAGTGTTTCTCTAAATTTTGTAAACTCACTCAAAACGAAAAAGGCTTCATGATTTCATCAATTCGGAGTGATCACGGTGGTGAATTCCAAAACCGTGACTTTCAAAATTTTTGCGAAAGTAATGGGTACAATCACAACTTCTCAACTCTAAGAAATCCTCAACAAAATGGAGTAGTTGAAAGGAAAAATAGAAACCTACAAGAAATGGCAAGAACTATGTTGAATGAACATAGTTTACCTAAGTACTTTTGGGCCGAAGCCGTAAATACGGCTTGCTACATCATGAATAGAGTCCTAATAAGACCATCCTTATCCAAAACTCCCTATGAATTATGGAATAACAAAAAACCAAACATCTCCTATTTTAAATATTTTGGTTGTAAATGCTTTATTTTAAATGAAAGGGATGCTTTAGGAAAATTTGATGCTAAATCCGATGAAAGCATCTTTCTTGGTTACTCTTCCGTTTCTAAAGCTTTTCGGGTTTTTAATAAAAGAACTTTAGTAATTGAAGAGTCTATTCATGTAGTTTTTAATGAAATTTCCGATTTAAAGAAAAATGATTTTGATGATGATCTTGGTTTTGATAATTTGAATTTAAATGAACCCTCTCCTCAAAATAGCCATTTGAATGCATCTTCTTCCGAAATTTCTTTACCAAAAGAATGGAAGTATGTAGATGCTCATCCAAAAGAGCAAATTATAGGAGATACATCAAAAGGGGTTCAAACTCGTTCTTCTTTCAAAAATTTCTGTGCTAACGCCGCTTTCCTTTCTCAAATTGAACCTAAATGCATTGACGAAGCCTTAAAAGATGATTTTTGGGTCATTGCAATGCAAGAAGAATTGAACCAATTTGAGAGGAATGAGGTATGGAAGCTTGTTCCTAGACCAAGTGACCACTTAGTCATAGGTACTAAGTGGGTCTTTAGAAACAAGCAAGACGAAAATGGTATCGTGGTTAGAAACAAGGCTAGATTAGTGGCCAAAGGTTTCAACCAAGAAGAAGATATCGATTACAAAGAAACCTTCGCTCCCGTGGCTCGATTAGAAGCCATAAGGATGCTCCTTGCCTATGCTAGTAGTAATAATTTTAAACTATTTCAAATGGATGTTAAAAGTGCTTTCTTGAATGGTTTTATTTCCGAAGAAGTATTTGTCGAACAACCTCCCGGATTTGAAAATTCTCTTCTTCCTAATCATGTATTCAAATTGACTAAAGCTCTCTATGGCTTAAAACAAGCTCCTAGAGCTTGGTATGAAAGGCTTAGTTCCTTTCTTATTTTAAATAATTTTACCAAAGGCAAGGTTGATACTACATTGTTTATTAAACATTTTGAAAATAATTTTCTTATTGTGCAAATTTATGTTGACGATATTGTGTTTGGCTCTTCGGATGAATCACTATGTGAATCATTTGCCAAATGTATGAGTCTTGAATTTGAAATGAGTTTAATGGGTGAATTAACTTTCTTTTTGGGATTACAAATCAAACAACTTAGTGATGGTATATTTCTTAACCAATCTAAATATACATTAGAATTGTTAAAACGATTTAACATGGATAATTCAAAAGCAATAAACACCCCTATGAGTACTGCGACTAAGTTAGATATGGATGAAAATGGTGAAAGTTTCGATAAAAAACATATAGGGGAATGATAGGTAGTCTACTCTACCTCACTGCGACTAGACCGGATATTATGTTTAGTGTAGGACTTTGCGCTAGGTTTCAATCTAATCCTAAATTATCTCATCTTAAGAGTGTTAAAAGAATATTTAAGTATCTTAAAGGAACTCCAAATTTAGGATTGTGGTATCTAAAATCTGAAAAATTCGATCTAATAGCTTATGTAGATGCCGATTTTGGCGGATGCAGGATAGATAGAAAAAGTACATCCGGAACATGCCAATTTTTAGGACATGCACTTGTTTCTTGGACTTCCAAGAAACAAAATTCAGTTGCACTATCTACGGCGGAAGCCGAATACATTGCTGCAAGTGCATGTTGTGCACAAGTAATTTGGATGAAAAATACATTAGAAGACTATGGAATTCACCTTGAAAATATTCCCATAAAATGCGATAATACTAGTGCCATATGCCTTACTAAAAATCCAATTCAGCACTCTAGAACTAAGCACATCGACGTTATGCATCATTTCATACGCAATCATGTTCTTAACAATGATGTTGTTCTATAATTCATTGACACAAAGCATCAATTAGCAGATATATTTACAAAAGCTTTGAATGAAGACCAATTTGAATTCATCCGAAGGGAATTAGGCATGCTAAATTGTCCCTAAAATGAACTTCACAAAAAGGACTCGTTCTTTTCCCCTCGTTTATGAATTTGAATTCTTCCTTCTTCTTCAATTCAAAATGATCCATTAAAGTATAAAATATGATCTTGAGGGAAGAAGCTAAACAAAAGGAAGGAAGAAATTTTTTTTTTTCTTTCCTCCGCGTGATGCCAGCGGTGGCACCGCCAGATCCGGCGGTTGCACCGACTGGCGCTCGGGCGCCAGGCGGTGACACCGACCAGTTTGGCGGTGACACCGACCGAGTAACCCTTTTAACCCGAGGGGTTAGGGCCGGCGGTGACACCGCCCCCAACCCGAAGAAAAACCTCTCAAAAACCTCTCCCATTCCCTCTAACCCTCATTCTAACTCTTAGAAACATTGGAGAAGGATTCTTGGTGGTCCAAGCTTTCCATCTCTCAACATAATCTCCACAAGGTAACACTTGAAATCCCTCTTTTCTTTCCTCTTTCTCTTGCTTATTTTTCACAATTTCATCATCATGTTGTCTAGAAAATGGCTCCTAAGAGATCAAAAGGAATAAGGATTGAAGGAGATTCATATAACCATGACCTTTTTAGATCAAAAGAGGTAGCCCTTAGCTTTCCAAAATTTGAAACACGATGTGTCCATAAGGGAAAATACGTTGATTTGGATGAACTAGAGGACTTAGAACCCATTAGGTGGTTTGCACACCTAGAAGCTCTACCTCTACTACAAATAGATGAACCAATCTATCCACGGTTAGTGAGATTGTTCTATGCCAACCTATATGAAGACAATGATAGCCTAAGCACTTACATTCTAGGAACACCCATTAGAATATTTGACAGCACCATTTGTGAGCTAATTAGCATAACTGAAAAAGATAGGGGATGCTATTTTAAAGGTAAATGGGACGTCAAAAAAATAGGAGCAACCTATACCGAAGCCGTGAAAACAATTTTTGCAAATCCAAACCTTGACTTCCTACCCAAGAGCTGTGAACACTTACTACCTTTCAACTCTAAAATTCTTCATCACATTATCACAAGCATCATATTCCCCAAACAATTTCATCTTGACGAAATAAGTTAAATAGAGATAGGAACCATGTATTGGATTATGACCGGTCAGCATAATTGTTTTGGGTACTTAATTCGCCAACACATGCAGGATATTATGACTAAAGATACTATATTGCCATATGGGAGGTTAACCACTATAATTCTTCATGCCTATGACATTTGCATTCCACCCGATGAAGAATCTATTCAAAATGATCGATATAACATAATAAATAAAAACCTGCTGAAAAGACTTAGGTGCACTTTTAGCAATGGCATATGGGTTAGGGCAGCCTAGAAGGACGGATCCAATTCCTACACCAATAGAATAACCCGAAACACCAATTCTTATGGGAAATGAATCTCCTCCTCCTAGTCCCTTTGGCGCAGCACCTTCAGCTCCTGTTTCCTCCTCTGAAGATATCATTATGACGGAGCTTTCTCAGATCAAATCACAGCAAGAACAAATTCAGAATCAACAAGTTAAAATTTTGAAGACACTACGACAGATGAATGAAAAAATAGATATCATGTATCAGCACTGTGGATTACCTCCTAAGGATTAAATTGATGTATCTTTTTATTCTGTTCTGTTTGCTTTTAAAAACAAGTTCAAGTTTGTCATCGATTGAACGATAACTGATCTTTCCTTTTAGATAACTACTGTCTTAATCTGCATAGATGATGATGTCTTTTGGATAAACTATTTCTGGCAAATTTGAATGATGAACTTTGATAAATGCTAAACCTTTTTCTATGATCATCAATTAGCTGGCTTGTCTCTTTTTGTTGATGACAAAGGGGGAGAAGTGATGACTTACACCAGAACGATAGCATGACTAATTTGAATTACAAAAACTTGTGTGATATGAATGTCTTATATGACTTGCAAATCCTTGAAAATATCACAAGATTGATATCATGATATTTATATTGAAAATCTTTATCTTCTGTCGTAGCAAAATTCGTCCCTTATCATTTAACTTATGATTTTCATCGAAGTTTCGTACTTACTATTGTTTAATGAGGATAACGATAAGTTCTACGATTAGAACTTATCGGGTTATGCTTGAATCCAATGGGATGGAATTCAAGTGTTTTTTATCTTCTCATAATATGGCATATAGATAGGGGGAGTAATGTTTAACTCCGTCATCAATTGATTGTCATCATCAAAAAGGGGGAGATTGTTGAATCTCGGATTTTGATGATATAATCAATTGGTAGGTTAATTGATCTAATCCATATTATTGAGTTAAGTGTGCAGGATTAACTATGATAACCAGAAAACATAAAGCAAGGATACCGGAGTCGAGCTCGATGGACGTTTAAGAGACCGAAGAATCATCGGAGATGCTGCCGGAACCAACCGAGAAGAAATCAGGAACGTGTCAGAAGTTCGCCGAAGAAATCGTCGGAGGCTCGCGGAGATCACCGAGAAGGCTCGGCTACTCGTTAAAGTCATCACAAAGATTGGGAGCTTGCAGGGAGTCCGTCGGAAGAAGTTCGTCAGAAAGCTCGCCGGAACAAGACTCGACGTTCGCGGTTAAAAAACTTGCTTAGGATGTTTTTTTTGTGTTATGTAGTTCACCTGTAATTAGGATTAGGATTAAGAGATAATCCTATATCCTGGTTAGGGGCCAACTGGGCCCAAAGTCAGATTTGGTTTTGGGCTAAAATTAAGCCAAACAAATGAATTGGAGAGCCAGGCGGTGGCACCGCCTGGCTGGGCGGTAAAACCGCCCAGCACCCGAGTGCTGGGCGGTGACACCTCCTTGGCTGGGCGGTTGCACCGTCCAGCACCCGAGCGCTGGGCGGTGGCACCGCCTGGCTGGGCGGTGGCACCTCCAGCACCGGGAACCCTAAGAGAATTCAAATTTTGAAGCCCAAAATTTGAATCCTCTTGAGGCCTATAAATACCCCTCAAATCTCAGCTGAGGTTACAACTTTTGAGAAGCATTTTGATTGAGAGAAAAGTCTTAGAAAGTCTTAGCAAGTCTTGTTTTCAATTTGCTAGAGAGTTCTCCTCCTTCTTTCTTATTGAAAATTTGTAAGAGGTTGAGCTGCTTGTAAAAGGTTGTAAGAGGGGTGTTTACCCTTCCATTTCAAGAGACTTGCTAGTTGAAGGTGGGAGCCTCATCGAAGAGGGGCCTCACAAGTGGAGTAGGTCATTTGACCGAACCACTCTAAAAATCGGCGTAATCTCTGGTTTGCATTTTATTATTGTCATTTACATTACTGCAAATCTTCTTACTACTTTAGTTCCTTATTACCCTTGCTGCGCAACTTTAAGAATACGCTTTCAAGTTAAACTTTTCAAGTTCCATTCTTATCGTACGAAAGATTTTGTTAAAATCGAAGTTTTAATCCGCTGCACTAATTCACCCCCCCCTCTTAGTGTCGCTCCGATCCTAACAGGATGTTCGTCGGAAGTTTGCCGGAAGCTCGCCGGAAGAAGTGATTGATGCACCGGAACATGATCTGCAGTATTGATGTCTTAATTGTCGTAGTTAACATGTAGATTAAGTTAGGATTGAGAGGTGATTTCATTAACTTAATCTGGGGCCAACTAGGCCCTTGGTAGACCCAAATTGGGTCGAATAGATCAGCTCATTTGGACCTAGAATTCCTGGCCAGTGGTGGCACCGCCCAGGAGACTTGGTCTCCCAGGAGTTCTGGGCGGTAGTACCGCCCCTGTCAAGCAGTGGTACTGTCGGTAGTTATTACTGCCAATAGTGGTACCACCTTTTATATGGTCTGAGCTCGGTCTCCAAGCGATGCCAGGCAGTAGTACCGCCCAGACAAGCGGGAGTACCATCCAGTTATGGCGGTGGTACCGTCAGGACCCTAGAAATCCGGGAATAGACACTTTTGAGCTTCGAATTCAAATTGATTGAGACCTATATAAACCCCACCCTTTCCTGCATGAAAGGGCACCGAAAGCTACTTTTATTCTAAGTATTTGAGAGCTTAAAAGTGTTGTACATGGCTAGAGTTCCTCTCCCTCTTTTCTTTCTAAGTCTTGATCATTTAAGAGAGGAGTGAAAACTTGTAAAGGATGTCTCCTAAGCTCGTCAAAAGGAGAAAAGCTATAAAAGGGTGGTTGGCCTTCGCCTATTGAAGGAAGGCCTCTAGTATACGTCGATTGTTGAATCTCGAATTTTGATGATGAAGTCAATTGTCATTTGTTGTCTAATCTATGTGTTGAGATAAGTGTGCAGGATTAACTACGATGAAAGTTAGACAAGCAGCAGGAGTTGCGTCGGAGTCAAGACAATGATCACGTTGGGAGTTCGAGAGTTCGACGGAAGTTCGGACAGTCGTCGGAGGTTCTGCGGGAACAAATTCGAGAAGTCCATAAGCTTGCCAAAAGAAGCTTGTCGGAACTCGCCAAGTGGATCGTCGCAAGTCCAGGAGTTTGCCGGAAGTCCGCAGGAGCATCACCGAGGGTTCATCGGATGATCGACGGAAGTTCGTCGGAAACTCGCCGGAAGAAGCGATTGACGCACCGGAGCAAGCTGCATAAATTGTCTTAGGATTTATCGTAGTTAGCATAATGATTAAGTTGGAAATGGGAGGAGATCCCATTAGCTTAATCTTGGGGCAATTGGGCCCTTGAAAAACTCAAATTGGGCCGAATGGATCTACCCATTCGGACCCTGATTGTTGTGGGAGGTGCAACCGCCCAAGCCAGGAGGTAGCACCGCCTGGGCTAAGTCTCCCAGGGAGACTGGGCGGTGCAACCACCCCAGCCAGGAGGTAGCACCGCCTGGGCTCAGTCTCCGAGCGAGACTAGGCGGTGCAACCTCCCCTGACAGGAGGTAGCACCGCCTGAGCTCAGTCTTCGAGCTCTGGCAGGCGGTGCAACCGTCCCAGTCAGGAGGTGCAACCGCCTGAGCTCGGTCTTCGAGCTCTGGCAGAGAGGTGCAACCGCCCCTGACAGAGGTGGCACCACCTAGAGGCTCAGTCTTCGAGCTCTACCAGGCAGTGCAACCGCCCCAATCAGGAGGTGCAACTGCTTGATCCCGGAATTCCGGGAATTGACAGTTTTGAGCTCCAAATTTGAACTGGGTTGGGGCCTATAAATACCTCACCCATTCAGCACTGAAAGAGAACAACTTACACTCGAAATCTTGATCTTTTTCTATGATTCTTAGAGCTTAAAATTGTTGAAAAGGCCAAAAGTTCTCCTCCCTCTGTTCTTCAAAGTTTTGAGTTGTAAAGAGAGGAGAGAAAATTTCTGTAAGGGTTGTCTCCTAAGCCCGTCAAAAGAAGTGAAACTGTAAAAGGGTGGTTGGCCTTTGCCTATTGAAGGAAGGCCTCTAGTTGACGTCGGTGACCTCGTCGGTGGAGGAAGCCAAAAGTGGAGTAGGTCAAGATTGACCGAACCACTCTAAATCTCGGTTTGCATTTACTTTGAGCATTTTATCTTTACTGCAAACCTCCTAAATAGCTACTGCCTTCTGCTCTTTTACGAACGTGTTTCCAAGTTCAGAACTTTCCGATTCTGCGTTTAGACGTAAATCGACTTTTTCGTACGATCATTACATTTCAGTTTACGTTTACGTTTTAATTTTAATCATAACTGCAAACTGCCTTCTGCGCATTTATAAAATGTATCTCAAAGTTGAGTATCCTCAAAATTGGCATTTAGACGTAAACCGGTTTTATCGTACGAATGTCGCATTTCAGTTTGCGCTTGCATTCTGATTTTTATCATAAACTGCAAACTGCCTTCGTAGATTTACTTTAATGTCATCTCGCTTAATCTTAAGTTAAAGTAATCTTAGAATCGGCTTTTACATCGAAATTGTTTTTATCAAACGAACGCAGCTTTCGATTTTAATAGTGAAAGATTTCCGCTGCACTAATTCACCCCCCCCCCCCCCCCCTCTTAGTGCTCTTGATCCTAACAATTGGTATCAGAGCGGGGTTAACTCTCAAACGGATTAAAACTCAAGAGAGATGGCTTACGCCGGAAACCAAGAGGGTCATTCTATTACACGTCCACCCATGTTCAATGGGACGGACTACACCTATTCGAAGACCCGAATGAGGATCTTTCTTATTTCTATGGATTTTGAACTTTGCAATCTTGTCGAAAACGGTTTTTCGAAGTCTTCTGTTCCAATGATCGATTGGAATGATTTGGAGAAGAAGGCTTTTGCTCTTAATGCAAAGGCTATGAATGCCTTATTTTGTGCACTTGATAAAAACGAGTTTAATCGTGTTTCGATTTGTGAAACCGCATTTGATATTTGGCACACACTCGAAGTGACTCATGAAGGCACAAGTAGAGTGGAAGAGTCAAAAATCAATCTTTTGCTACACTCTTTTGAACTTTTCCGGATGAAACCGAGTGAGACTATTGGCGACATGTTTACCCGTTTCACGGATGTCGTCAACGATCTAAAAGGACTCGGAAAAATTTTTTCGGATTTTGAGCTCATAAATAAGATTCTAAGATCCCTTCCTAAAAGTTGGGATCCTAAAGTCACTACTATTCAAGAGGCGAAAGATCTAAACAACTCCCCTCTTGAAGAACTAATTGGGTCATTAATGACCTACGAGATGACTTGCAAAGCTCATGAAGAGCAAAAAGACATCCTTCCAAAGAACAGGAAGGATATGGCACTTAGAACTTCAGAAGACCACTTGAGAGAAAACTCAAGTGATAAGGATTGTGACGATGACTTAGCACTTCTAACAAGAAAATTTAAAAAATTCATTAAAAGAAACAAGTTTAAAAATGACACAAATAACAAACTTGAACCCAAAAAGGACCAAGTCATTTGCTATGAGTGCAAAAAGCCAGGACGCTACAAGAGTGATTGTCCCCAAATCAAAAAGAGAACACCAAAGAAGAAGGCGCTCAAAGCAACATGGGATGATTCGAGCGCATCCGAAGAAGAGGAGTCCAACACCGAGCAAGTTGCTCATTACGCCCTAATGGCCATCGGAGAAGAGGTAACGAATTTAATTGATGCAGATTTACCTTATCATGAATTATTAAATGCTTTCCATGAATTATTTGATGAATGTAAGACAATTAGTAGAAAATATAAATTGCTAAAAAAGGAGCATGATAGTCTTATTTGTAATTTCGATAAGTTAAAAGCTGAATATCATGATAGTTTAAGCTCATGCATAAAATGCCAAGATCTAGAAACTCTCCAAAAGGAAAACTTGCTACTTAAGGACACCTTGAAGAAATTCGAGGTTGGTAGCAAGTCATTAAACATGATCCTTGCAAACAAGGGTCACGTTCCCAAAAGAAGTGGAATTGGATTTGTGAGAAGTCCTCACCAAAATCCAACCACCTTCATAAAAGGCCCCATCTTACATGTTCGACACCAAAGCAAATGCAACTTTTGTTACAAACTTGGACACAAAATGCATTATTGTCCATTCAAGAAGATTAGTCCGAATAAATTAATTTGGGTCCCTAAAGGAACCATGATAAACTTTATGCAACATGATAAACAATGTAGATCTATCTTTGAAGCACCCAAAAGTAAATGGGTACCTAAAAATCATCCTTTCTTGTAGAAACCCATACCATCGCAAGCTAGGAGCAAGAGATGGTACCTTGATAGTGGATGCTCAAGGCATATGACCGGAGATCCATCTCAATTCTCTAAGCTCACTAGCATAGACGAAGGCTATGTCACCTTCGGAGACAACAACAAGGGTAAAATCATTGGCAAAGGAACCATAGGTAACAAATCCAACTTCTTTATTGAAGATGTTTTGTTAGTTGATGGTTTAAAACATAACCTCTTGAGCATTAGTCAATTATGTGATAAAGGATACATTGTTAGATTAGAATCTAATGCTTGCATCATTGAAAAACCACACAAAAACATGTCTATGATTGCATTAAAACAAAATAACGTATACACTATTGACATCAATGATTTGTGTAATGAAATGTGTTTTTCGGCTTTGAATGAGGATGCTTGGCTATGGCATAGAAGATTAGGTCATGCTAGCATGAAACTTATCATTCAAATATCATCTAAAGATCTTGTAAGAGGAATTCCTCATATCAAGTTTATCAAAGATAATGTATGTGATGCTTGCCAATTAGGTAAACAAATTAAGGGTAGTTTCAAATCTAAGAATCAAATAAGCACCTCTAGGCCCTTACAATTGATCCATATAGACTTGTTCGGACCAATCTCTACATCAAGCCTAGGAGGTAGCAAATACGCCTTCGTCATTATGGATGACTATAGTAGATACACATGGACTTACTTCTTAAAACAGAAAAATGAATGCTTTAGATCTTTTACCAAGTTTTATAAACTTGTTCAAAACGAGAAGGGTTCTATGATTTCGTTAATTAGAAGTGATCATGGTGGAGAATTTCAAAACCATGATTTCCAAGAATTCTGTGAACTCAATGGATACAACCATAATTTCTCTACTCCAAGAAATCCTCAACAAAATGGAGTAGTAGAAAGAAAAAATCGAAATTTACAAGAAATGGCAAGAACCATGTTGAATGAACATAGCTTACCCAAATATTTTTGGGCCGAAGCTGTAAACACTGCATGCTATATTTTGAATAGAGTTCTAGTTAGACCCTTACTCACCAAAACTCCTTATGAGTTATGGAATAACAAAAAACCCAATGTTTCATATTTTAAAGTCTTTTGGTGTAAGTGCTTTATCTTGAATGAAAAAGATAACTTAGGAAAATTTAATGCTAAATCTGATGAAGGAATCTTTCTTGGTTATTCTTCGGTTTCTAAAGCTTTTCGTATCTTCAATAAAAGAACATTAATTATTGAAGAATCCATTCATGTTGTTTTCAATGAGATTTCCAAAATCAGGAAAAACGATTTTGATGATGATGTTAATTTTGATTCCTTGAATTTAAATGAAACCCCGTCTCCAACTAGCAACTTGAATGCATCCACTTCCGAAACATCCTTACCCAAGGATTGGAAGTATGTAGATGTTCATCCTAAGGAGCTAATCTTAGGAGACACATCAAAGGGGGGTTCAAACACGATCCTCTCTTAAAAATTTTTGTGCCAACACCACTTTTCTCTCCCAAATTGAACCCAAATGCATTGACGAAGCCATAAAAGATGATTCATGGATTATCACAATGCAAGATGAATTAAATCAATTTGAGAGAAATGAGGTGTGGAAGCTTGTTCCTAGGCCAAATGATCATTTAGTTATTAGTACTAAATGGGTCTTTAGAAACAAGCAAGATGAAAATGGTATCGTGGTTAGAAACAAGGCTAGACTAGTGGCCAAAGGTTTCAACCAAGAAAAAGGTATCGATTACAAAGAAACCTTCGCTCCTGTTGCTCAATTAGAAGCCATAAGGATGCTCCTTGCCTACGCTAGTAGTAATAATTTTAAGCTGTTTCAAATGGATGTTAAAAGCACTTTTCTTAATGGTTTTATTTCTGAAGAAGTCTATGTTGAACAACCTCCTGGATTTGAAAATAATAGCCTCCCTAATCATGTGTTTAGATTAACTAAAGCTCTCTATGGTTTAAAACAAGCTCCGAGGGATTGGTATGAGAGACTTAGTTCTTTTCTTATTGAAAATAATTTCATAAAAGGCAAGGTTGATACTACATTATTCATCAAGAATTTTGAAAATAATTTTCTCATTGTTCAGATTTATGTTGATGATATTATCTTTGGTTCTACGAATGAATCTTTTTGTGAATCTTTTGCTAAAACTATGAGCCTTGAATTTGAAATGAGTTTAATGGGAGAGTTAACATTCTTCTTAGGTTTACAAATCAAACAACTAAGCAATGGCATCTTTATTAGTCAAACTAAATATGCTATGAATTTACCAAAAAAGTTTAATATGAATAACTCAAAAGCTATTGACACTCCTATGAGCACCTCCACTAAGTTAGAAATTGATGAAAGTGGAGAAAGTTTCGATCAAAAAACTTATAGGGGTATAATATGAAGTTTACTTTACCTCACTGCAACTAGACCAGACATCATGTTCAGTGTAGGACTTTGTGCTAGATTTCAATCAAACCCTAAGATATCTCATCTCAAAGCAGTTAAAAGAATACTTAGATATCTTAATGGTACAACAAATCTAGGATTATGGTACCCAAAATCAGAAAATCTTGAGTTAATTGCTTATGCTGATGCAGACTTTGCTGGCTGTAGACTAGATAGAAAAAGCACATCAGGAACATGTCAATTTTTAGGACATGCCCTTGTTTCCTGGTCATCTAAGAAACAAAACTCGGTTGCACTATCAACAACCGAAGCTGAATATATTGCAGCAAGTGCATGCTGTGCACAAGTTGTATGGATGAAAAATACTTTAGAAGATTATAAAGTTCATCTTAAAAATATTCCCATTAAATGTGATAACACAAGTGCAATATGCTTAACAAAGAATCCTATACAACACTCAAGAACAAAACATATTGATATTAGACATCACTTTATACGAGATCATGTTACTAATCATGATGTAACCATAGAGTTCATTGACACTTAACATCAACTAGCCGATATTTTTACAAAACCTCTAAGTGAAGAACAATTTGATTTCATAAGAAGAGAATTAGGAATGTTGATGTGTCCGAATACATAAACTAGTTAAAATTATCTTTCGGACTTTATTGAATGATCAAATCACTTGACTGCCATTACATGCCTAAATAACATGTTGGAAATTGTGTTGAATACAAAAATGTTTTGTCTTTTGATTGTATTTGAAAATCTGTAGCATAGTCTTGTCCAAATGCATGAAAGAGTAAGTTTCATTTTCGGATTTGCTTAACAATTGGAATACTAAAAATCAGATTTTCTCATACACTCTTATGAAAAATATTTTTCTGAAATGGATTTGATGAAATGATTCCATGGATGATAGCATTTCTATTTACAAAAAGTTGTTTCATATATCTTGACTCAAAGCAAACTCACAAATAGCATGAATCAAAGCAATCAACATATCATGTTTTCCTTTATGTGCTTGAACAATTAATTTCCTATCATTTACTATTGGAAATAACATGAATCAAGTAAAGGCATGAAACAATCATCGCACTTATACTCAAAATTTACTTGTATTGTTCTCCTGATATCACAACTACCATGCTTTTTGTTGATGACAAAGGGGGAGAAATATATGAATTGATGCTATAAACACTGATGCTATAATTATGCCATGCTTGCATCACCAAGAGATATATGAATAAATGCTATGATTTGCATTATGCCTTGTATCGTGTCAAGATATCAAACAAAAAACTTGCATCGTAATTTTATGAGTTGATATCATACCGTGTGATGAAATGCAATACTTGCTAAAATATTTGAAATGTGTACTTGAAATTTGTACATCATGTAATGATATCAAAATCTTACTTCACAGTTTTATATGCTGATATCTTATAATATGATGAATTGTTACTATTACCATCATTCAAACTTGTAATGTAAAATTTGAAAATGAATGTCAAGCCTTGACATCATCTTCAGAGAGATACATCATGATAGGAATCATGATGGGAATATTGATAAGTTCAAATGATTTTAACTTATCAATATGTCTCTTGAATTCTTAAGCTTTTGAATTCGAGAATGACTTATCTCAAGTATGGCATATAGACAGGGGGAGTTAAGGTTAACTCCATTATCAATTGATTGTCATCATCAAAAAGGGGGAGATTGTTGAATCTCGGATTTTGATGATGAAGTCAATTGTCATTTGTTGTCTAATCTATGTGTTGAGATAAGTGTGCAGAATTAACTATGATGAAAGTTAGACATGCAGCAGGAGTTGCGCCGGAGTCAAGACAATGATCACGTTGGGAGTTCGAGAGTTCGACGGAAGTTCGGACAGTCGTCGGAGGTTCTACGGGAACAAATCCGAGAAGTCCATAAGCTTGCCAAAAGAAGCTCATCGGAACTCGCCAAGTGGATCGTCGCAAGTCCAGGAGTTTGCCGGAAGTCTGCAGGAGCATCACCGAGGGTTCATCGGATGATCGACGGAAATTCGTCGGAAACTCGCCGGAAGAAGCGATTGACGCACCGGAGCAAGCTGCAGAAATTGTCTTAGGATTTATCGTAGTTAGCACAATGATTAAGTTGGAAATGGGAGGTGATCCCATTAGCTTAATCTTGGGGCAATTGGGCCCCTGAAAAACCCAAATTGGGTCGAATGGATCTACCCATTCGGACCCTGATTGCTGTGGGAGGTGCAACCGCCCAAGCCAGGAGGTAGCACCGCCTGGGCTAAGTCTCCCAGGGAGACTGGGCGGTGCAACTGCCCCAGCCAGGAGGTAGCACCGCCAGGGCTTAGTCTCCAAGCGAGACTGGGCGGTGCAACCTTCCCTAACAGGAGGTAGCACCGCCTGAGCTCAGTCTTCGAGCTTTGGCAGGTGGTGCAACCGCCCCAGTCAGGAGGTGCAACCGCCTAAGCTCGATCTTCGAGCTCTAGCAGAGAGGTGCAACCACCCCTAACAGAGGTGGCACCGCCCAGAGGCTCAGTCTTCGAGCTCTGCCAGGCGGTGCAACCGCCCCAGTCAGGAGGTGCAACCGCTTGATCCCAGAATTCCGGGAATTGACAGTATTGAGCTCCAAATTTGAACTGGGTTGGGGCCTATAAATACCTCACCCATTCAGCACTGAAAGAGAACAACTTACACTCAAAATCTTGATCTTTTTCTACGATTCTTAGAGCTCAAAATTGTTGAAAAGGCCAAAAGTTCTCCTCCCTCTGTTCTTCAAAGTTTTGAGTTGTAAAGAGAGGAGAGAAAATTTCTGTAAGGGTTGTCTCCTAAGCCCGTCAAAAGGAGTGAAACTGTAAAAGGGTGGTTGGCCTTCGCCTATTGAAGGAAGGCCTCTAGTTGACATCGGTGACCTCGTCGGTGGAGGAAGCCAAAAGTGGAGTAGGTCAAGATTAACCGAACCACTCTAAATCTCGGTTTGCATTTACTTTGAGCATTTTATCTTTACTGTAAACCTCCTAAATAGCTACTGCCTTCTGCGCTTTTACGAACGAGTTTCCAAGTTCAGAACTTTCCGAATCTGCGTTTAGACGTAAATCGACTTTTTCGTACGATCATTACATTTCAGTTTACGTTTACGTTTTGATTTCAATCATAACTGCAAACTACCTTCTGCACATTTATAAAACGTATGTCAAAATTCAGTATCCTTAAAATTGGCATTTAGACGTAAACCGGTTTTATCGTACGAACGTCGCATTTCAGTTTACGCTTGTATTCTGATTGTTATCATAAACTGCAAACTGGCTTCGTAGATTTACTTTAACGTCATCTCGCTTAATTTTAAGTTAAAGTAATCTTAGAATCTGCTTTTACATCGAAATCATTTTTATCAAACGAACACAGCTTTCGATTTTAATAGTGAAAGATTTCCGCTGCACTAATTCACCCCCCCCCCCCCCCCCTCTTAGTGCTCTTGATCCTAACATCGATGACCTCATCGGAGGAGGAAGCCAAAAGTGGATGTAGGTCAAGATTGACTGAACCACTCTAAATCTCAGTTTGCATTTACATTCTACTCTTTATCTTAACTGCAAACTGCCTCCGTTGCTTTACATCAACTATACTTCTGTTTGCTCTTATGTTAAAGATCTTTCCGAAATGGTTTTCATACGAAGTTTTTTTGAACCGACAAAAGTTTTCCGCTGCACTAATTCACCCCTCCCCCTCTTAGTGCTCTTGATCCTAACAATTGGTATCAGAGCCTCGTTATTTCTCAATTAGTTTAACACCCAAGAGAAATGACTCTTTTCGGCTTTCAAGAGGGTCACTCTCTCATTCGTCCTCTCTTTTTCAATGGGACGAACTACACTTATTGGAAAACTCGAATGAGAGTTTTCTTGCTTTTATTGAATCTCGATTTATGACATATAATCGAATCCAGTTTTCAAATGTCTTCTCTTCCAATGAACCATTGAAATGATTTGGAGAAGAAGATGTTTTCTCTAAATATAAAGGCTATGAATGCATTATTTTGCGCCTTAGATAAAACAGAGTTTAATCGGGTTTTTTGTGCGAAACAGCCTTTGATATTTGGCATATTCTCGAAATCACACATGAAGGCACAAGTAGTGTAAAAAATTCTAAAGTAAATTTATTAATGCATGATTTTGAGATATTTTGTATGAAACCAAGAGAGACTATTGGAGACATGTACACCCATTTTACGGATATCGTCAATAATCTAAAAGCACTTGGTAAAAGCTTTTCGAATTTTGAACTTGTTAACAAGATTTTGCACTCACTTTCTAAAACTTGGGATTCAAAAGTAATCGCTATTCAAGAATCAAAAAATTTAACTATTTTTTTGATCGAAGAACTAATAGGGTCTTTGATGACCTATGAAATAATGTGCAATGCACGTGAAGAACTCGAGAACCACCTTCCAAAGAATAGGAAGGATTTCGAACTTAGAACATTTGAAGACCACTCGAGCACAAGCTCAAATGATGGTGAACTTGAACTCACTAAGAAATTTAAAAAGTTAATGAAACAAAAATTAAAGAACAAAAAGAACGCAACTACTTACTTTGAACGCAAGAAGAAGAACACAAATTGGGATGAATCAAGCTCCTCTGAAGACGAGGAGAAAATCAATAAAGGCGAGGTGGCAAACTACGCCTTAATGGCTTTCGACGATGAGGAGATCAAAATGCCCCTAATTTACTTTGAAATTACATAATACTTTTCATGAATTATTTTTAATTTAGTTTAAGAAAATTATATAATTTTTTTTTAATTGCATGTTTTATGATGTAATGAAAATGCAAAAATAAAATTATATCATGCTTATCTTTCTAGTGATTTTAAAAAATAATCATGAAAATTGTATGTTTTATGAAAATATAACAAAATGTTAGATTTAAATATAATGATAATCCTATGTATGTTTTTGAAAAATTTCTTCTTGATGATTTCTAATTTTGATTGAAAAATGATTTAAGCCTTATGAAATCATGCTTGAGGCTTTAATGATGTAATGAAGTAATAATGCGCATCTTGATGATTTTTGTATTGCTTTTTATTTTAAATGAAAATGCTCTATGTTTAATGCAATAATGCTTGATGTTTTAAAGACATAATGATATAAGACATAATGAAAATGTTAAATGACTTTGTATCTTGCTTGATGATTTTATATTATGCATGAGGATTTGAAGTAATGATTTGAAGGTTAATATTTCAAAATTATGCTTGATGATTTATAGTATATTGAAAGTTTCGTTTTTAAATGATGATGCTTGTTTTCATTTGGAATAAATGAAAAAGGCATGCTTCTATGAATTGAATCAAATAAATTGAAACAACTAAAAAGAGGAAAGGTTTCTCCTTGAAGAATTTATTTTTTCCTACTTTATCGATTTTTCTAAAAGGAAGATTAATGAATCTATTTGTATCATTTTTATGAATCTCTTAAAAGTGACTATGGTGATTTGACAAGTTGAATGATTTGAAGATAAATATTGATTTTTCTCTTGATCATAACTTGTGATTTTTTTTTATATGAATCACCATCTTGATTTCTCGATATTTGATACATGAGACTTCTCTATGAATCAAGATCTTGTTTTTGTACTCCTATGTTTCTTCTTACCAATTTTCTAAAAGGAAAGATTAATGAATCTATTTATGTCTTTTTTATTAATCTCTTGAAAACAATTTTGTTTTAATGATTTAAATTTGAATGAGTTTTATCAAAATCATATCTTGATATCTTGGAATTATTTGAGATTTTTTTTCAAGATCTCTTCTTTGAACTCCTACGTTTTTTTCTTGGTATTTTATTTAAAGAAGAGATTTACTATATGAATCATGTCTTTTGGTATTTAATTGATCTTATCCTTCATGATATGATCTCTTTGTATTTATGGCTTGTATGGCTTCAAATATTTTGGAATGATACATGTAACACTATGATTTTTTTCTTAGGTAAAAATACATGCAACACTATGATTTTTGAAATAATATGAAAATCAATAATTATCATTTTATGAAATAATACTCTAGAATGATGATTCGGAATCATGCATGTAATGATGATTTTATATTTTATATACATGATGATTTGGTGTTATGCATGCAATACTTTAACTTATGATAATAATGCATGCAATGATGAAATATTCATGATAAAATAAGTGTTTTGAAATTCATGACTTGAATTTTCATCTATGATATTTACCTTTGTCATAATTTGAAAATTGATGTAAAGAGTCTTCCCTTCTTTTTGACAATGACAAAAGGGGAGCAAAACATACTAGAAAGCAAATTTACTAGCTCGCATAATTCAAGAAGAAAGCAAAAATTATACTTCTCAAAAGAAAAGAAATTGTTATCTTGAACATCACCAAGAAGTGCTATCTTGCAAATCTCAAGAGAAGTAATGTTTGTCAAGTTACACATTTTAAAAAGAGGCAAAATAATCCATCTTGCACATCTCAAAAATGTAAAATTTTGCTAAATTTTTTATGTGTAAAATTTGATAGCTTGCACACTATAAATTTGCATACCAAAAGTGTTATCTTGCCTATCTCAAGATGCAAAACATGTTAACTTGCACTTTACAACGGAAGCAAAATTGCTAGCTCAAACATTGTGAAGGAAGCAAAAAATTTGCTAGCTTGCAACTTGTATATTTCAAGAAGCAAGAGTTGCTTTCTTGAACATCTCTAATTTGCTAGCTTCATGATGTAGAACTTGCTATCTTGAACACTACAAAGAAGTGTTATCTTACCCATCTCAAGAAACAAAAATGCTAAGCTTACACATCTAGCAAAATTTACAAACTTGCAAAACTCTAAATTTTTGCTAGCTTGCATGATGATAAAAATGGATATTATGTTTTTCATACAATGTATTGAACTTAGATATTCCAAACACATGAATAGTTGAACTTCTCCTTTTTGTTGATAACAAAGGGGGAGAAGTATGTTGATGTCATGCATGATTTGATCATGACATATTGCTTGGATTTTTGAATCCAAGAGTTTCTATCAATATGGCATATTGATAGGGGGAGTTTGTTTAAACTCCAGGAGTTAAGGTTAACTCCGTCATCGATTAGTTGTCATCATCAAAAAGGGAGAGATTGTTGAATCTCGTATTTTGATGATAAAACCAATCGATATGTGTTTATGTTTTAATCTGCATTTTGAGTAATGTAGGATGCTTCGATTAGGATGAGACAATTAAAGCAGGAAAAATCATGTTATGCCGGAGAAAAACATGTCAGAAGATTGGACGTCGGGCCGGAGGAATGGTCAACGTATCGACAAAAGGCTTCGGGCCGTGGATTCGGGCATCGGGCAAAAAAGAACAGATATTGCGCCAAGGATATCGGAGTTGCGGAGTTAACTGGCCGATTGGGCAATAGGCCGCAAGAGAGGACGATGCACCGAAGAATCGGACGAAGCGTTGAGGGACCAATGATATGTCAGACAACTTGATTAATGCTTAGTATTAATTATCTAGATCGAAGTATGTTTTAAGTGTGTAGGATTAACTACAATGGCAGTAAGATATGCAGCAGGTGTTAAGCTGGAGTCAAGACCAAGATCACGTTGGGGGTTCGAGAGTTCGTCGGAAGTCTGGACAGTCGTCGGAGGTTCTGCGGGAATAATCCGAGAAGTCCAGGAGCTTGCCAAAGAAGCTCATCGGAACTCGCTAAGAGGATCATCGCAAGTCTAGGAGTTTGCCGGGAGTCCACCGGAGCATCGCCGAGGGTTCGTCGGATGTTCGCCGAAAGCTCGCCAGAAGAAGCGATTGACGCACCGAAACATGATCTGCAGTATTGATGTCTTAATTATCGTAGTTAGCATGTAGATTAAGTTTGGATTAGGAGGTGATCCCATTAACTTAATCTAAGCCCAATTGGACCCTTGGCAAACCTAAATTGGGTCGAATGCATCAGCCCATTCGGACCCAGAATTCCAGGCCGACGGTGGCACTGCCTAAGAGACTCAGTCTCCTAGGAGTTCTGAGCAGTAGTACCACCCCTATCAAGTGGTGGTACCGCCGACAGTTATTACTGCCAGCAGTGGTACCGCCCTTGTCAAGTAGTGGTATCGCTTGAGCTCGGTCTCCGAGCGATGTCAGGTGGTAGTACCAACCAGACTGAGCGGTAGTACTGCTTAGTGACAGATGATAGGTGGTAGTACAGCCCAGTTATGGCAATGGTACCATCAGGACCCCGAAAATCTGGGAATAGACACTTATGAGCTCCGAATTCAAACTGATTGGGGCCTATATAACCCCCACCCTTTCCTGCATGAAAGGGCACCGAAAGCTTACTTTTATTCTGAGTATTTGAGAGCTTAAAAGTTTTGTAAAAGGCTAGAGTTCCTCTCCCTCTTTTCTTTCTAAGTCTTGATCATTCAAGATAGGAGTGAAAACTTGTAAGGGTTGTCTCCTAAGCTCGTTAAAAGAAGAAAAGCTATAAAAGAGTGGTTAGCCTTTGCCTATTGAAGGAAGGCCTCTAGTGGACGTTGATGACCTCGTCGGAGGAGGAAACCAAAAGTGGATGTAGGTCAAGATTGACCGAACCATTCTAAATCTCGATTTGCATTTACATTCTACTCTTTATCTTAACTGCAAACTGCTTCTGTTGCTTTACATCAACTATACTTCTATTTGCTCTTAAGTTAAAGATCTTTCCGAAATAGTTTTCGTACGAAGTCTTTTTGAACCAACGAAAGTTTTCGCTGTATTAATTCACCACCACCACCCCCCCCCCCCCCCCCTCTTAGTGCTCTTGATCCTAGCACCACGAACTTGCATAGTTCTATCTTTGATTCCAACTTGTTGAGATTGTGTCTCCTAATATAGGCAAGGCAGCCCTAAATCTTAATAACCTTAAGATCGAACTTCTTCACTTTCCATATCTTATATGGCGTAAACACTACCAATTTAGTTATAACTCTATTCAGAAGGTCAGCTATGGACTCTGGGGTGTATCCTCAGAATGAGACGAGTAGGTAGGTGAACGTCATCATAGACTACACCATGTTTAACAGCATGCGATTCCTGTTGAATCTCGTATTTTGATGATGAAGTCAATTGTCATTTGTTATCTAATCTATATGTTGAGATAAGTGTGCAGGATTAACTACGATGAAAATAAGATATGCAACAGGAGTTACGCCGGAGTCCAGACAATGATCACGTTGGGAGTTCGAGAGTTCGACGGAAGTTCGGACAGTCGTCGGAGGTTCTGTTGGAACAAATCCGAGAAGTCCATGAGCTTGCCAAAGAAGCTCGTCGAAACTCGCCAAGTGGATCGTGGCAAGTCCAGGAGTTTGCCGGAAGTCCGTAGGAGCATCACTGAGGGTTCATCGGATGATCGACGGAAGTTCACCGGAAGCTCGCCAGAAGAAGCGATTGACGCACCAGAGCAAGTTGCAGTAAATATCTTAGGAAAAATCGTAGTTAGCACAATGATTAAGTTAGAAATGGGAGGTGATCCCATTAACTTAATCTTGGGGCAATTGGGCCCTTGAAAAAACCCAAATTGGGCCGAATGGATCAACCCATTCGGACCCTGATTTCTGCTAGGCGGTCCAACCGCCTCAGTCAACCGCTTAATCTTCGAGCTCTGGCAGGAGGTGCAACCGCCCCTGACAGAGGTGGCACCGCTTGGGCTCGGTCTCCGAGCTCTGGCTAAGCGGTGCAACCGCCTCAGTCAGGAGGTGGCACCGCTTGAGCTCGGTCTTCGAGCTCTGGTAGGAGGTGCAACCGCCCCTGACAGGAGGTGGCACCGCTCAGAGGCTTAGTCTTCGAGCTCTGCCAGGCGGTGCAACCGCTCCAGTCAGGAGGTGTAACCGCCTGATCCCGGAATTCCGGGAATTGATAGTTTTGAGCTCCAATTTCAAACTGGGTTGGGGCCTATAAATACCCCACCCATTCAACACTGAAAGGCAACATACAAACACCGAAATCCTGATCTTATTCTGTGATTCTTAGAGCTCAAAATTATTGTAAAGGCCAAAAGTTCTTCTCCCTCTTTTCTTCCAAGTTCTGATCTTTAAAGAGAGGAGAGAAAATTCTATAAGGGTTGTCTCCTAAGCCCATCAAAAGGAGTGAAACTGTAAACGGGTGGTTGGCCTTCGCCTATTGAAGGAAGGCCTCTAGTTGACGTCCATGACCTCGTCGGTGGAGGAAGCCAAAAGTGGAGTAGGTCAAGATTGACCGAACCACTCTAAATCTCGGTTTGCATTTACTTTTAGCATCTTATCCTTACTGCAAATCTCCTCAAAAGCTTACTGCTTTCTGCGCATATACGATCGGGTTTCAAGCTTTGCACTTTCCGAATTCGGCGTTTAGACGTAAATCAATTTTATCATACGACCATCATATTTCAGTTTGCGTTTACATTTTGATTTCTATTATAACTGCAAACTACCTTTATATCCTTGCTTTAACTGCATCTCGCTTAATCAAGTGATTTACGAATCAGCATTTAGACGTAAATCAGTTTTTGTCATACAAATATCATATTTCAGTTTGCGCCTACTATCTGATTTGAACCATAACTGCAAACTACACTTATATCTTTGCTGCATCTCACTTAATCAAAAGTTAAAGTGATTTACGAATCGGCTTTCCTACCGAAATTACTTTTATCGAACGAACGCGATTTTTATCGTAGAAGGTTTTCCGTTGTCACCCCACAACCCCCCCCCCCCCCCCCCCCCTCTTAGTGCTCTTGATCCTAACAATTCCTCCTTTCTAATACACTATTAAGCTAAGGTGTATAAGAAAGGGTCTATTGGGATAGGATTTCATGGTCTTTGAGGAACTAGGTGAACTCTATACTCAAGTACTCACCTCCTTGATCTGATCAAAGAGTCTTGATACTCTTTCTAGTCTAGTTTTCTACCTCATTCCTATATTCCCTGAATTTTTCGAAGACCTCGGACTTGTACTCTATCAAGTACATATGTCCATACCTAGAGAAGTTATCAGTGAATGTAATAAAATAAGAATAATCGCCTATGGCCTAAGTTGACATAGGACTACACACATCACTATGTATGAGTTGCAGCAACTCAATAACTCTCTCTCCGGTTCTACTAAATTGAGAATTGATCAATTTCCCTTAAAGGCATGACTCGTAGGTTGCATATGATTCATAATCAAATGGATCTAAGTATCTATCCTTTAGCAATTTCTAGATTCTTCCTTCGTAGATATAACCTAGCCTATAATGTCATAGGTATACATTGTTTACCTCATTTTGCTTCCTCTTAGATACGCTTATATTCATGACTTATGGAGCATAATCTAGTATGAATAAATCATTATTTAATATTTTTTTCTATTGATGATCTCATCATCTAGGATCAAAGAACAATCATTGCTCTCAAAAAAAAAAAAAAAATATATATATATATATATATATATATAATTAATAAATAAATAAAAAATAATATTTTTGATAATTAAAATAATAAAATAGAAAATATCTAATGCTTAAAGAGCTCCACCAAGTAACTGTAAGGTGACCTCGCCAATGGTAATAGTGGCAACCTTTGTGTCACTCTTCATTTTGAGGTCCACCACGCCTCTCGCCAATCTCTTAAGTTTTGCCAAAACTTACAATGAATTGCAGATATAAGATGCACTATCGGTATCCAATACCTATGCACTATCATAATTTTTTGACAAATGAAGATCAATAATGAATGTACCTGAAGCTTCTCTAAGCTTCTGTTTTGCCTTTTTTATAAGGTACTCTTTATAGTTCCTCTTCTAGTGTTTGTCTTTGCCATAGTGGAAGCACTAGCCTTTATTCTTTATCGAGACTTTCTTATCAACCTTTGCTTTGCTCGATTTGCCCTTGCCCTTGCCCTTCTTAAGGGACTTCTCTATCTTCCTTTTCTTTTTGCTCTCACCAATATAGAGAACTGGCTTCTATTTCTTGATAGTGCTCTCAACCTCTCTTAATATATTGAGAAGCTCAGGGAAAGTCACTTCAAGCTTGTTCATATTAAAATTTATAATGAACTGCGAAAAAGAATCTTGGAGGGACTAAAACATAATATTCACACATAAGTTATCCTCTAAGACTATTCATATACCTGTGAGCTTTTTTATTCACTTAATGATCTCAAGGACATGGCTCTGAACCAATGTCCCCTCAATCATCTTAGCGCAAAAAAGACTCTTGATATCTCATATCGTTGAATCATTCCCTGTTTCTCAAACAATTTATGGAGATGTAGGAAAATGGATACGACATCCATATTTTTATGCTGCATCTATAACTTGAGAGTTATATAGCTCAACATATAACACTGAGCAATAGTAGAGTTGTCTATGTACTTTATATAGCAAGCGATCTCATCCTCACTTGCCCCTTTCTCGGGCGTGGGCATCATTATGTTAAAAACATATGTGATTTTCATCATCGTGAGAATGATTCTCAAGTTATGGAGCCAATCCATGTAGTTTGGACCAGTGAGCAGTTGACATCAAGTATGTCACGTAATGGATTTGAAAGTGATATTTTTTAAAAAATAAATATGCAGTAGAAAAATAAATAACATGCAGATTTTGAATTTTATAAAAATAACTAAGATATGATCTTTTATCTTAATCTACTCCCACTATTTTCTCGTGAAACACACAAATCCCTTTGTTACGTGAATCAAAAATCTCAAGTGGATTTCTAATAGGGATCGGGATCCAATCGACATCTTAGTATGACCTTGAGGAACTCAACCAATCACACTAAGCCCAAATGGTAGGCAACTCTTGCCAATCACAACTTCTTGTTATTTCCATCCTATTCTCTCTGTACCATCATAATCTCGAGGGACTCGACTAACCTTGATTTTCAATTAAGTTAGTACCATCATTAGAAGATGAGTTTGATTCAATGATATACTTTCGAGGGACTCGACCAAGCATACCATGTCATCAGGTCATCGGTGACATCTCTATGTCATAGATAAGATCTCAAATCTCAATATAGGTGAGCCTCGAGGGACTTGACTAACTCAACCTATATTGAAAATTAATTTCCGCCTATAATGATGGAAGGCCACATTGGTCTATCTTATTGCCTCATATTTATCGACTTAATATTATTTTAGAAGGATTTTTCTAATTCGATTCAGTCTCATGGTTAAATATGATGTGTCACACACATATACTTTTATCTAGTAGGTGTAGAAATATATATCATACGATCATGGATCATAGCCTAAAGTGATTAGGCCCGAGCCAAAGGCTTGATTATAAACAAAAAATCTAAGTGTGTCTCGACGCATCTCCATGCCCGATGATTATTTGTCTCGTTCTCATCGATCCTACTTGCACCTCGACGCATCTCCATGCCCAATGATCATCCGTCTCATCCTCATGAGTCATGCTAGCATCTCCATGCTTCTGTCGTGCCTTCTCGTGTAATTACAACTTAATTAAAAATATGTAGGCGAACAAATACACATATCACATGATGAGAAACCTTGATCTTAATTGAGGAGAGGTATAACACCGAGGGAGATAGAATTACATGTCAGATATAATGAGAGAAAGGGAGGTTTGCAAGCCCCAATAATAATAATCACATACACATATCATCATATATAGCCCATGATTATCTATCCATATCATATATCATATGTACATAAAGATAAAGGACTACCAGGTAATAATAAATTAAATATTTAATTAATTAGACTTGGATTAACTTTTAATCCAATTAGGAAACTCTATAATATCCATACTATAGAGTGTCCCATGTAGTTACGAAACCCTAGCCGCTATGGTCCCCCTTGCAACTAGGAATCCTTGGCTGCAAGGCCTCTGCTCGGCCATGCAGCCCTCAATAAGGCCAAGAGTAGTAAGTTCTGCTCTCGACCGAGGCTACGAGCAGCCTTCTGCCATCGCTACAAAGCTACAACAATTGCTATCTTTTTTTCAATTTTTTGTCAATATTATGATAACAAACCAGTGATCGACATAACCCTTTAAAGTCATAATAGATTCAGTTTAAATATGTGACTGGTATCAAATATAACAACTATTGACAACTCTAATTTATATAAAGCATACTTTATATGAAAGTAGACTCATATAGTTTTCTAGTAATATTTTATTTAAATAAATTGGAGTACAATTGCTTATCTGAATATCTAGTGCAACTTATTTTATGAATTTTGCTATAATAGATTAATTCTCAAATTTATCAATTCTTGCTTCTAAACTTGATTTGAGCTAAAATCTTTTATTAAATGAGACTTATATTACTACTTTAAAATCTTTTGATCTCTTATTAATAGATTTTTATTATAATTGATATACATATGTTAACTTGATATTATTTCATACATACACATGTATGTTTTTATTATCTTATATGTGTTTCCGATACGTTCCATTTTTAATCAAAATATCTTTATTATATTTCAATATTTATGAGATAATATAAATTTTTATTAAAAATAAAAAAAAAATAAAAAAAAGTTATATTTAGAGCTTGTGATTCTCTTGCCACCCTAACATCCAAACTTGGGTGGCTAAAGCTCCCAAACATGGGAGACTTGTGGACACCCATAAATGGGTAGATGAAATGAATATCAAATATAATTCTACTTTTAAACTTATATCCTATTTTTTGACTTTGATATGATTATATGTTGTTATATGCTCATTTGATATTAATGGAATCAAATGAAATAACAATTCTAGCTCTACTCTTGAGATCATGCCTTGTATTTTAACTTCGATATGCTCATATATTGTCATTTATCATTTTGTTATCAATGAATTGAGTAAAATATCAAATATAACTCTTGAACATGCCTTGTATTTTGAGCTTGATTTGCTCGTATGCTATTATATGTTCCTTTGATAATCAATAAAATCAAATGAAATGATAATTATGACTCTATTATGGGGATCATGTCTTACATCTTGATCTTCATATACTCATATGTTACCATTTACTCCTTTGTTATCAATGTATTGAATGAATTGTCAAACGTGACTCTTGAGATCATGCCTTGTACTTTGATCTTGATCTGCTTATATAATGCCATATGCTCCTTTGATATAATAGAATCAAATAAAATGATAATTTTGACTCTACTCTTAATATCATACCTTGCATTTTATCCTTGATATGCTCATATATTATTATTTGCTCCTTTGTTAATAACGAATTAAATGAAATATCAAACATGACACTTGGGATCGTGACTTATATTTTGATCTTGATTAGATCATATGTTGTTATATACTCCTTTGATATCAATGAAATAAAATCAAATGACTAATATGACTATTGAGCTCATGCCTTCTGATTTTGATTTGCATTTATTTTTTTTTTGCTCCTTGTTAAGTATGAATCATATGAAATGCTAATTAGGACTTTTGAATTTATGCTTTATATCTTAATCTTTGTCATATGACTTATCATCCATATGCCATCAATATGATAGCTGCTTGGTAAGCTTTATAACTTATATTGTTGCTATATAAATATTTAATATTAGCTTGTTGCTCACACTCGTGTTGGGTTTAGACTAGACTAGGGCAGTAGACTACTAAAAGTTTATGGCAAGTCTCTGGTGGTTTAACATGATATGATTGTAAAAGAACATTTTGCATGAAATGTTATCCAAAGAATCCTAACTAGTGTGTGTTGTTGTAAATGTTAGAATACCTCTGGATGTTTAGAATGTTAAATCTAAAGTTTTTATGTTGATGTGAACTTGTGGTAAATGTTAGTTTACTATTATGATGTTTCCTTAATCTTATGAGTTTATAAGTGGTTATTAATAAATTTTTAATTGGCTTCAAGTTTTATAAAGTTACTAAGTGATATATTGAATGATTATAATCTGCATACGTTGTTTATAGGTTATAGGTTTGAATTATGGACATAGTTAAAAATATTTTGTTTATAGGTTCACGTCTCCAGAATGCTATTTTGGGGAGTGACAACTCCCTCTCTTCGGTTTGCTTTACCTTCTCTCTTTTGCACCTCCAATTCTTCCTCCAAAAAATTCTTTTAAAATTCAAATTATAGTTCTCATAAAATTTTCTAGAAATGAGAAAAAAAACATAAATTAAATGTAGATGCAGATGTATAAGTTTAAAGTATTTTAGATGGGTCTTATAAACGAGTATATTTTAATTTATTTTCAAACGTAATAAAGTCAACGTTAATTAAAACATCTCGAATTTTCAATATAATCTAAGAGGACATCATTCCAACATCATTAGTGTTGAATCTCGTATTTTGATGATGAAACTACTTGATATATGTTTATGACTTAATCTGCGTTTTGAGTGACGCAGGATGCTTCGATCAGGATAAGACAATCAAAGCAGAAAAATCATGTTGTGCCGGAGGAACATGTTAGAAGATTGGACGTCGGGCCGATGGATCGGTCGACGTATCAATAGAAGGCTTCGGGCCGTGGACTCGGGCACGGGCCAAGAAGAGCAGGTATTGTGCCAAGGATATCGGAGTTGCGGAGTCAACTGGCCGATTAGGCAATAGGCTGCAGGAAAGGACGATGCGCCGAAGAATCGGACGAAGCGTCGAGGGACCAATGACATGCCGGACAACTTGGTTAATTGCTTAGGATTAATTGTCTCAATCGAAGTTTTGTTTTAAGTGTATAGGATTAACTACGATGAAAGTAAGATATGCAGCAGGAGTTGCGCCAGAGTCAAGACAATGATCACGTTGGGAGTTCGAGAGTTCAACGGAAGTTCGGACAGTCGTCGGAGGTTCTGTGGGAACAAATCCGAGAAGTCCATGAGCTTGCCAAAGAAGCTCGTCGGAACTCGCCAAGTGGATCGTCGCAAGTCCAAGAGTTTGTCGGAAGTCCGCAGGAGCATCACCGAGGGTTCATCGGATGATCGACGGAAGTTCGCCGGAAGCTCACCGGAAGAAGCAATTGACGCACTAGAGCAAGTTGCAGTAAATGTCTTAGGAAATATCATAGTTAGCACAATGATTAAGTTTGAAATGGGAGGTGATCCCATTAACTTAATCTTGGGGCAATTGGGCCCCTGAAAAACCCAAATTGGGCCGAATGGATCAACCCATTCGGACCCTGATTTATGGCAGGAGGTGCAACCGCCCAAGCCAGGAGGTGGCACTGCCTGGGCTAAGTCTCCGAGCGAGACTGGGCAGTGCAACCACCCTAGCCAGGAGGTGGCACCGCCTGGGCTCAGTCTCCGAGCGAGACTGGGCGGTGCAACCTCCCCTGACAGGAGGTGGCACCGCCTGGGCTCGGTCTCTGAGCACTGGCTGAGCGGTGCAACCGCCTCAGTCAGGAGGTTGCACCGCTTGAGCTTGGTCTTCGAGCTCTGGCAGGAGGTGCAACTGCCCCTAACAGGAGTTGGCACCACCCAGAGGCTCAGTCTTCGAGCTCTGCTAGGCGGTGCAACCGCTCCAGTCAGGAAGTGCAACCGCCTGATCCCGGAATTCCAGGAATTGACAGTTTTGAGCTCCAAATTTGAACTGGGTTGGGGCCTATAAATACCCCACCCATTCAGCACTGAAAGAGCAAGAACTAACACTGAAATCCTGATCTTGTTCTGTGATTTTTAGAGCTCAAAATTATTGTAAAGACCAAAAGTTCTTCTCCCTCTTTTCTTCCAAGTTCTGAGCTGTAAAGAGAGGAGAGAAAAGTCTGTAAGGGTTGTCTCCTAAGCCCATCAAAAGGAGTGAAACCGTAAAAGGGTAGTTGGCCTTCGCCTATTGAAGGAAGGCCTCTAGTTGACGTCGGTGACCTCGTCGGTGGAGGAAGCCAAAAGTGGAGTAGGTCAAGATTGACCGAACCACTCTAAATCTCGGTTTGCATTTACTTTGAGCATATTATCTTTAATGTAAACCTCCTCTAAAGCTTACTGCTTTCTGTGCATATACGATCGGGTTTCAAGCTTTGCACTTTCCGAATCAGCGTTTAGACGTAAATCTGTTTTTTCATGCGAATATCATATTTTAGTTTTGTTAGGATCGAGAGCACTAAGAGGGGGGGGGGGTGAATTAGTGCAGCGGAAATCTTTTAGCGATTAAAAACAAAAGCTGTGTTCGTTCGATAAAAATCAGTTTTGAAGCAAAAGCCGATTCTAAGATAACTTATGATTAAGTGCAGTTTACGTCTAAACGTAGTTTACGTCTAAACACAATTTATATTTAAATGCAGTTTGCGTCTAAACGCAGTTTTACGTCTAAACGCAGATTTACGTTTAAACGCAGATTTACGTCTAAACGCAGATTTACGTCCAAACTCAGTTTACGTCTAAAACGTAGTTTTACGTCTAAACGCAGATTTACGTCTAAACGCAGATTTACGTCTAAACGCAGATTTACGTCTAAACTCAGATTACGTCTAAAACGTCTAAACACAGTTTGGACAGTTTTACGTCTAAACGCAATTTTACGTCTAGACGCAGTTTCAAAGGGATCTGAACTTAGAAACTCGTTCGTAAAAGCGCAGAAGACAGTTTTGCAGAATCAAGGCGTAAACGTAAACTGCAATGTAAATATCGCACGAAAACACTGGTTTACGTCTGAAAACAGATTTGGAAAGATCAGCACTTAGAAACTTGTTCGTGAAGACGCAGAAGACAGTTTTGCAGAATCAAAACGTAAACGTAAACTGTAATGTACGAAAACACCGATTTACTTCTGAATGCAGATTCTGAAAGAACAGCACTTAGAACTTGTTCGTAGAAGCGCAGAAAGCAGTAGTTATGAAGGAGGTTTGCAGTAATGATAAAGTGCTCAAAATAAACGCAAACCAGAGATTTATAGTGGTTCGGTCAGTCTTGACCTACTCCACTTTTGGCTTCCTCCACCGACGAGGTCACCGACATCAACTAGAGGCCTTCCTTCAATAGGCGAAGGCCAACTGCCCTTTTACAGTTTCTCTCCTTTTGACAGGCTCAGGAGACAACCTTTTCAGACCTTTCTCTCCTCACTTTACAACTTAAGAACTTGAAGAACAGAAGGAGGAGACTTAAAGGCTTTACAACACTTTTGAGCTCTTAGAATCACAGAAAAGATCAAGATTTCGGTGTAGGTCTGTATCTTTTCAGTGCTGAATGGGTGGGGTATTTATAGGCCCCAACCCAATTCAAATTTCGAGCTCAAAACGATCAAATCCCAGAATTCCGGGATCAGGCGGTTGCACCTCTTGACTGGAGAGGTTGCACCGCCTGGCAGAGCTCGAAGACCGAGCTCAGGCGGTGCCACCTCTCTGTCAGGGAGGTTGCACCGCCCAGTCTTGCTCGAAGACTGAGCTCAGGCGGTGCCACCTCTCTGTCAGGGAGGTTGCACCGCCCAGTCTTACTCGAAGACTGAGCTCAGGCGGTGCCACCTCTCGGCTGGGGAGGTTGCACCGCCCAGTCTCGCTGGGAGGCTTAGCTCAGGCGGTGCCACCTCCTAGCCTAGGCAATTGCACCTCCTGGTGCAATCAGGGTCCAAATGGTTAGTTCCATTCGGCCCAATTTCAGTCTTTCAGGGGCCCAATTGCCCCAAGATTAAGCCAAAGGGATCACCTCCCATTTTCCAACTTAATCAATGTGCTAACTACGATTAAATCTAAGACAATTTCTGTAGCTTTGCTTCGGTGCGTCAATCGCTTCTTCCGGCGAGTTTCCAGCGAACTTCCGTCGATCATCCGATGAACCCTCGGTGATGCTCCTGCGGACTTCCGGCAAACTCCTGGACTTTGCGACGATCCACTTGGCAAGTTCCGACGAGCTTCGCTTGGCAAGCTTCTGGACTTCTCGGATCTGTTCTCGCAGAACCTCCGACGACCGTCCGAACTTCCGTCGAACCCTCGAACTTCCAATGTGATCATGAACTTGACTCTGGCGCAACTCCTGCTGCTTGTCTAACTTTCATCGTAGATAATCCTGCACACTTATCTCAACACATAGATTAGACGACAAATGACAATTGACTTCATCATCAAAATCCGAGATTCAACAATCTCCCCCTTTTTGATGATGACAATCAATTGATAATTGAGTTATCCTTAACTCCCCCTGTCTATATGCCATAGTTGAGATAAGTCAATCTTGAATTCAATACCTAAGAATTCAAGTGACGTATTGATAAGTTAGATCAGTTAAACTTATCAATACTCCCATCATGATACTCATCATGATGTATCTCTTCAAAGATGATGTCAAGGCTTAACATACATCAACAAGTTTGTATGATTGTGTTTATAACTATTCATCATGTAGTTTAAACATTATCATATAAAGCTGTGAAACACTATTACATGATGCACACATTTGAAGTATTCTAGCAAGTTTTGCATTTTCTTCACATGATCAATTTTGGGCATAATGCAAACTTCAGCACATGTTCATATGTTCATATATTTCTTGATGATGCAAGGATGGCATAATCATAGTAGTGTTTATCAATTCATATATTTCTCCCCCTTTGTCATCAACAAAAAGCATAGTAATTATGATACCAGGAAAATAAATATTAGCAAGCTTATAGAGGAATTTTTCGTAGATTGCTTTAAAAACTTCTTCCCCCTTTATAAAGATTGCTTTAAAAGCTTATAGAGGAATTTTGGAGTACATACATATCACTTCATCAAATTTATTCATGAAAGTGTACGAGAAAATCTGTTTTATAGCATTCGAATAAATAAGATGCATTCGGACAAGATTTTGTTGCAGATTTTCACATAGAAACATGGCAATCAAGTGATGCAATATAGTCCGAAAAATAATGTTAGCAAGTTTATCTATTCGGACATATCAACATTCCTAATTCTCTTCTTATGAAATCAAATTGTTCTTCACTTAGAGGTTTTGTAAAAATGTCAGCTAGTTGATGTTTAGTGTCAATGAATTCTATGGTTACGTCATGATTAGTGATATGATCTCGTATAAAGTGATGTCTAATATCAATATGTTTTGTTCTTGAATGTTGTATTGGATTCTTGGTTAAGCAAATTGCACTCGTGTTATCACATTTAATGGGAATATCTTTAAGATTAACTTTGTAATCTTCTAAAGTGTTTTTCATCCATACAACTTGTGCACAGCATGCACTTGCTGCAATATATTCAGCTTCGGTTGTTGATAGTGCAACCGAGTTTTGTTTCTTTGATGACCAGGAAACAAGGGCATGTCCTAAGAATTGACATGATCCTGATGTGCTTTTTCTATCTAATCTACAACCAGCAAAGTCTGCATCAGCATAAGCAATTAACTCAAAATTCTCTGATTTTGGGTACCATAATCCTAGATTTGTGGTACCATTAAGATATCTAAATATTCTTTTAACTGCTTTGAGATGAGATATCTTAGGGTTTGATTGAAATCTAGCACAAAGTCCTACACTGAACATGATGTCTAGTCTGGTTGCAGTGAGGTAAAGTAAACTTCCTATCATACCCCTATAAGTTTTTTGATCAAAGCTTTCTCCAATTTCATCAATTTCTAACTTAGTGGAGGTGCTCATAGGAGTGTTACTAGCCTTTGATTTGTTCATATTGAACCTTTTTAATACACTCATGGCATATTTAGTTTGACTAATAAAGATGTCATTGCTTAGTTGTTTGATTTGTAAACCTAAGAAGAATGTTAATTCTCCCATTAAGCTCATTTCGAATTCAAGACTCATAGTTTTAGCAAAAGATTCACAAAGAGATTCATTTGTAGAGCCAAAGATAATATCATCAACATAAATCTGAACAATAAGAAAATTATTTTCAAAATTCTTGATAAATAATGTAGTATCAACCTTGCCTTTTGTGAAGTTATTTTTGATAAGAAAAGAACTAAGTCTCTCGTACCAAGCCCTTGGGGCTTGTTTTAAACCATAGAGAGCTTTAGTTAATCTGAACACATGATTAGGGAGGCTATTATTTTCAAATCCAGGAGGTTGTTCAACATAAACTTCTTCGGAAATAAAACCATTTAAAAAAGTGCTTTTAACATCCATTTGAAATAACTTAAAATTATTACTACTAGCATAGGCAAGGAATATCCTTATGGCTTCCAATCGAGCCACAGGTGCGAAGGTTTCTTCGTAATCGATACCTTCTTCTTGGTTGAAACCTTTGGCCACTAATCTAGCCTTGTTTCTAACCACGATACCATTTTCATCTTGCTTGTTTCTAAAAACCCATTTAGTACCAATTACTAAATGGTCATTTGGCCTAGGAACAAGCGTCCACACCTCATTTCTCTCAAACTGATTCAATTCATCTTGCATTGCGATAATCCATGAATCATCTTTCACGGCTTCATCAACGCATTTGGGTTCAATTTTGGAGAGAAAGGCGGCGTTGGCACAAAAATTTTTAAAAGAAGATCGTGTTTGAACCCCCTTTGATGTGTCTCCTAATATTAGCTCCTTAGGATGAGCATCTACATACTTCCAATCCTTGGGTACGGATATTTCGGAAGTGGATGCATTCAAGTTGCTAGTTGGAGAAGGGGTTTCATTTAAGTTTAAGGAATCAAAATTAACATCATCATCAAGATCATTTTTCTTAATTTCGGAAATCTCATTAAAAACAACATGAATGGATTCTTCAATAATTAAGGTTCTTTTATTGAAGATACGAAAAGCTTTAAAAACCGAAGAATAACTAAGAAAGATTCCTTCATCGGATTTAGCATCAAATTTTCCTAAGTTATCCTTTTCATTTAAGATAAAACACTTACACCCAAAGACTTTAAAATATGAAACATTGGGTTTTTTGTTATTCCATAACTTATAAGGAGTTCTGGTGAGTAAGGGTCTTACTAGTACTCTATTCAAAATATAGCATGTAGTGTTTACGGCTTCGGCCCAAAAGTATTTGGGTAGGCTGTGTTCATTCAACATGGTTCTTACCATTTCTTGTAGATTTCAATTTTTTCTTTCTACTACCCCATTTTGTTGAGGATTTCTTGGAGTAGAGAAACTATGGTTATATCCATTGAGTTCACAGAATTCTTGGAAATCGTGGTTTTGAAATTCTCCACCATGATCGCTTCTTATTGACGAAATCATAGAACCTTTCTCATTTTGAACAAGTTTACAGAACTTGGTAAAATATCTAAAGCATTCATTTTTTTGTTTTAAGAAGTAGGTCCATGTATATCTGCTATAGTCATCAACAATGACAAAGGCATATTTGCTACCTCCTAGACTTGATGAAGAGATTGGTCCAAACAAGTCCATATGGATCAATTGTAAGGGCCTAGAGGTGCTTATTTGATTTTTAGTCTTGAAACTACCCTTAATCTGTTTACCTAATTGGCAAGCATCACATACATTATCTTTGATGAACTTGATATGAGGAATTCCTCTTACAAGTTCTTTAGATGATATTTGAGTGATTAGTTTCATGCTAGCATGACCTAATCTTCTATGCCATAACCAAGCATCTTCATTTAAAACTGAAAAACACATTTCATTACACAAGTCATTGATGTCAATAGTGTATACGTTATTTTGTTTTAATGCAATCATAGACATGTTTTTATGGGGTTTTTCAATAATACAAGCATTGGATTCAAATTTGACAATGTATCCTTTATCACATAATTGACTAATGCTCAAGAGGTTATGTTTTAAACCATCAACTAACAAGATATCTTCAATAAAAAAGTTGGATTTGTTACCTATGGTTCCTTTGCCAATGATTTTACCCTTGTTGTTGTCTCCGAAGGTAACATAGCCTTCATCTATGCTAGAGAGCTTAGAGAATTGAGATGGATCTCCGGTCATATGCCTTGAGCATCCACTATCAAGATACCATCTCTTGCTCCTAGCTTGGGATGGTGTGGGTTTCTACAAGAAAGGATAATTTTTAGGTACCCATTTGCTTTTGGGTGCCTCACAAATAGATCTATATTTTCTATCATGTTGCATAGAATTTGTCATGGTTCCTTTAGGAACCCAAATCAATTTGTTTGGACTTATTTTCTTGAATGGACAACAATGTGTCTTGTGTCCAAATTTGCAACAAAAGTTGCATTTGTTTTGATGTTGAACATGTAAGATGGAGCCTTTTATGAAGGTGGTTGGATTTTGGTGAGAACTTCTCACGAATCCAATTCCACTTCTTTTGGGAACGTGACCCTTATTTGTAAGGATCATGTTCAATGACTTGCTACCAACCTCGAATTTCTTCAAGATATCCTTGAGTAGCAGGTTTTCTTTTTGGAAGGTTTCTAAATCATGACATTTGGTACATGAATTTAAACTATCATGACTTTCAACTTTTAACTTGTCAAACTCACAAGTAAGACTATCATGCACCTTTTTCAGCAATTTATATTTTCTACTGATACTCTTGCATTCGTCAAATAAGTCATTGAAAGCATTTAATAATTTATCAAAAGATAAATCAGCATTTAATGAATTCGTTACCTCCTCTCCAATAGCCATTAAGGCGTAATGAGCAACTTGCTCGGTGTTGGACTCCTCTTCCTCAGATGCGCTCGAATCATCCCATGTTGCTTTGAGTGCTTTCTTCTTTGTTGTTCTCTTTTTGGCTTGGGGACAATCACTCTTGTAGTGTCCCGGCTTTTTGCACTCATAGCAAATAACTTGATCCTTCTTGGGTTCAAGTTTATTTTTAGTATCATTCTTAAACTTGTTTCTTTTAATGAATTTTTTAAATTTTCTAGTTAAAAGTGCCAAGTCGTCGTCACAGTCCTCATCACTTGAGTTTTCTCTCAAGTGATCTTCAGAAGTT
Organism: Musa acuminata AAA Group; assembly: GCF_036884655.1. Classification (NCBI taxonomy): domain Eukaryota; kingdom Viridiplantae; phylum Streptophyta; class Magnoliopsida; order Zingiberales; family Musaceae; genus Musa; species Musa acuminata. The sequence continues at coordinate 22,652,976 of NC_088357.1, read as the reverse complement.
TTGAGTGCCATATCCTTCCTGTTCTTTGGAAGGATGTCTTCTTGCTCTTCATGAGCTTTACAAGTCATTTCGTAGGTCATTAATGACCCGATTAATTCTTCAAGAGGGAAATTTCACAGATCTTTTGCCTCTTGAATAGCCGTGACTTTAGGATCCCAACTCTTAGGAAGGGATCTTAGTATCTTATTAACAAGCTCAAAATCCGAAAAGCTCTTTCTGAGTCCTTTTAGACCGTTAACGATATCCGTGAAACGGGTAAACATGTCGCCAATGGTTTCACTCGGTTTCATCCGAAAAAGTTCGAAAGAATGTAACAGCAAATTGATTTTTGACTCCTTTACTCTACTTGTGCCCTCATGGGTCACTTCGAGTGTGTGCCAAATATCAAATGCAGTTTCACAAGTTGAAACACGGTTGAACTCGTTTTTGTCAAGTGCACAAAATAAGGCATTCATAGCCTTTGCATTAAGAGCGAAAGCCTTCTTCTCCAATTCATTCCAATCGATCATTGGAAGAGAAGACTTTGAAAAACCGTTTTCGACAAGGTTCCACAGTTCAAAATCCATAGAAATAAGAAAGATCCTCATTCGGGTCTTCCAGTAGGTGTAGTCCGTCCCACTGAACATGGGTGGACGAGTAATAGAATGCCCCTCTTGGTTTCCGGCATATGCCATTTCTCTTTGGGTTTTAATCCGTTAGAGAGTTAACCTTGCTCTGATACCAATTGTTAGGATCGAGAGCACTAAGAGGGGGGGGGGGGTGAATTAGTGCAGCGGAAATCTTTTAGCGATTAAAAACAAAAGCTGCGTTCGTTCGATAAAAATCAGTTTTGAAGCAAAAGCCGATTCTAAGATAACTTATGATTAAGTGCAGTTTACGTCTAAACGTAGTTTACGTCTAAACACAATTTACGTTTAAATGCAGTTTGCGTCTAAACGCAGTTTTACGTCTAAATGCAGATTTACGTTTAAACGCAGATTTATGTCTAAACGCAGATTTACGTCCAAACTCAGTTTACGTCTAAAACGTAGTTTTACGTCTAAACGCAGATTTACGTCTAAACGCAGATTTACGTCTAAACGCAGATTTACGTCTAAACTCAGATTACGTCTAAACACAGTTTGGACAGTTTTACGTCTAAACGCAATTTTACATCTAGACGCAGTTTCAAAGGGATCTGAACTTAGAAACTCGTTCGTAAAAGCGTAGAAGACAGTTTTGCAGAATCAAGGCGTAAACGTAAACTGCAATGTAAATATCGCACGAAAACACTGGTTTACGTCTGAAAACAGATTTGGAAAGATCAGCACTTAGAAACTTGTTCGTGAAGACGTAGAAGACAGTTTTGCAGAATCAAAACGTAAACGTAAACTGTAATGTACGAAAACACCGATTTACGTCTGAATGCAGATTCTGAAAGAACAGCACTTAGAACTTGTTCGTAGAAGCACAGAAAGCAGTAGTTATGAAGGAGGTTTGCAGTAATGATAAAGTGCTCAAAATAAACGTAAACCAGAGATTTAGAGTGGTTCGGTCAGTCTTGACCTACTCCACTTTTGGCTTCCTCCACCGACGAAGTCACCGACGTCAACTAGAGGCCTTCCTTCAATAGGCGAAGGCCAACTGCCCTTTTACAGTTTCTCTCCTTTTGACAGGCTCAGGAGACAACCTTTACAGACCTTTCTCTCCTCACTTTACAACTTAAGAACTTGAAGAACAGAAGGAGGAGACTTAAAGGCTTTACAACACTTTTGAGCTCTTAGAATCACAGAAAAGATCAAGATTTCGTTGTAGGTCTGTATCTTTTCAGTGCTGAATGGGTGGGGTATTTATAGGCCCCAACCCAATTCAAATTTCGAGCTTAAAACGATCAATCCCAGAATTTCGGGATCAGGCGGTTGCACCTCTTGACTGGAGAGGTTGCACCGCCTGGCAGAGCTCGAAGACCGAGCTCAGGCGGTGCCACCTCTCTGTCAGGGAGGTTGCACCGCCCAGTCTTGCTCGAAGATTGAGCTCAGGCGGTGCCACCTCTCTGTCAGGGAGGTTGCACCGCCCAGTCTTGCTCGAAGACTGAGCTCAGGCGGTGCCACCTCCCGGCTGGGGAGGTTGCACCGCCCAGTCTCGCTGGGAGTCAGGGAGGTTGCACCACCCAGTCTCGCTGGGAGGCTTAGCCCAGGCGGTGCCACCTCCTGGCCTAGGCGGTTGCACCTCCTGGTGCAATCAGGGTCCGAATGGTTAGTTCCATTCGGCCCAATTTCAGTCTTTCAGGGGCCCAATTGCCCCAAGATTAAGCCAAAGGGATCACCTCCCATTTTCCAACTTAATCAACATGCTAACTATGATTAAATCTAAGACAATTTCTGCAGCTTTGCTTCGGTGCGTCAATCGCTTCTTCCGGCGAGTTTCCGACGAACTTCCGTCGATCATCCGATGAACCCTCGGTGATGCTCCTGCGGACTTCCGGCAAACTCCTGGACTTTGCGACGATCCACTTGGCAAGTTCCGACGAGCTTCGCTTGGCAAGCTTCTGGACTTCTCTGATCTGTTCTCGCAGAACCTCCGACGACCGTCCGAACTTCCGTCGAACTCTCGAACTTCCAATGTGATCATGAACTTGACTCCGGCCCAACTCCTGCTGCTTGTCTAACTTTCATCGTAGATAATCCTGCACACTTATCTCAACACATAGATTAGACGACAAATGACAATTGACTTCATCATCAAAATCCGAGATTCAACAAGTTTGTGCCTACTATTGGATTTGAATCATAACTGCAAACTGCATTTATATCTTTGCTGCATCTCGCCTAAACAAAAGTTAAAGTGATTTACGAATCGGCTTTCTTACCGAAATCACTTTTAACGAACAAACGTAGTTTTTATCGTAGAAGGTTTTCCGCTGCACTAATTCACCCCCCCCTCTTAGTGCTCTTGATCCTAACAATTGGTATCAGAGCCTGGTATTTCTTATTTCGGATTTACACCCGAGAGAAATGGCTCTTCATGGCTTTCAAGAGGGCTTATCGGTCTTTCGTCCACCGTTGTTTAACGGATTGGACTACACTTATTGGAAAACTCGAATGAGAGTTTTCTTGATTTCTATGAATTTGGATTTATGGAATATCATTGAAAACGGTTTTCAACTTCCCTCTTAACCGATGAACGAATGGTCAGATTTGGAGAAGAAGTATTTTTCTTTAAACGCAAAGGCTATGAATGCCTTATTTTGTGCTTTGGACAAAAATGAGTTCAATCAGATTTCTACGTGCGAAACAGCTTTTGACATTTGGCGAACACTTGAAATCACGCACGAGGGAACTAGTAGAGTCAAAGACTCGAAAGTTAACATTTTATTGCATGATTTTGTGCTTTTTCGAATACAACCAAGCGAGACTATAGGCGACATGTACACCCGTTTCACAGATGTCGTCAATAGTTTAAGAGCTCTTGAAAAATGTTTTTCAGATTTTGAACTCATATACAAGATTTTACGTTCTCTTTCTAAGAAGTGGGATTCAAAAGTAACTGTAATATAAGAAGCTAAAAACCTAAACAACTTACCACTTGAAGAATTAATTGGTTCGTTGATAATATATGAAATGGTGCATAATGCACGTGATTAACATGATGAACAAAATCACCTTCCAAAGAACAGGAAGGATTTGGAACTCCGGACAAATGAATACCACTTGAGCGATGACTCAAGTGATGAGGACAATGATGAACTTGAACTTTGAACACTAAATCTTAATAAGTTTATTAAACAAAAATCTAAAATAAATAATAAACTTGAACGAAGGAAGAGGCCAAAGAAGAAGAACACAAAGTGGGATGAATCAAGCTCCTCCGAAGACGAGGAGAAAATCAAGAAAGGCGAGGTGGCAAACCACGCCTTAATCGCTTTCAATGATGAGGTAATCGAAATCCTCCTAATTTATTTTGAAATTACTTGATGCTTTCATGATGTATTTTCTCTTTTAGTTTAGAATTAATTTTCTTAAAAATTACATGTTTAAAAAAAATATTATGATCATGCTAAGTAATTTCGAAAATGATAATATTGCATATTTTATGATAAACAAATAAAATGATCTTGATTGAAAATATGAAAACATGGTTAAGAAGTAATAATGTGTATTACGTTGATTTCCATTGTTATTGATTAAAAAAATCATGTTTGATTTGAAGAAATGCATAATGATGAAATTAAATATTTTGATTAACAATTTTATGCATGAGATTTTAAGCTGATGATAAGCATGTGTTATTTTCATGAGTGTATTTGAAAAACTATGGCAAAAATGTGCTCGAATGTATGAACTTGTTAAGATTATTTTTCGGACTTTCTTGATTTAATGTTCAAATCACTTAATTGTCATGATGATTTTACACTATTACATGCCTTAATAACATGTTGGAAATTATGTGTTTTGGATACATAAATTTATATGATCATGAGCATGTTTTATCTTCATGATTGAACTTGAAAATCTATAGCAAAATCTTGTCCGAATGCATGAAAGTGTTAATTTCATTTTCGGATTCGCTTAACAATTGGTATCCTAACAATTGGATTTTCTCATACACTTATTATATGAAAAATATTTTTCTGAAATGGATTTGATGAAATGATTCCTGCTTATAAATTCCATCCTGAAATATGAATGATAGTGTTTTTACTTGCAAAGATTTGTTTCACATACATATCTCCTATGATTCATATGTAGAGAAAGAATTTATAAATCATAATACAATGAGATTTCTTATGCAAAAATAAAGTGCTTTTGTGATTCTTTGCTAAAGAAAATAATTATTAAAATCATGATCTTGATAATTATAACATGAAGTTCTTTATAAATCAAGATCGTTCATTATGCTCCCTACATTTATAAAAAAAGAATTCTTCAAATGAAGTGTAACTTGTCTTTTGATTTCTCAGAATCCAATGAAGTGTCATATTGATATCTTGATACTTGGAATATTTTAAAATGTGATCTTGATAAGAATGTTTCAAGTTGCTCTTTGTGCTATATCTTTTCAAATGAATCATTAGCCTTGATATCATATATTTCATAATATAGAAATAACAAGATTTATTTGCCTTGTATGTCTTGTGTGATGATTGTACATCAATTTGCTTTATTATGAACTATATGAATCTTGATCGTGAACTTGTTAAGAAGAATTTTAATGAACCATGAATCATATCTTTGGTATTCACAAATTGATCCTCATTGATATCTTTCATTGATATGATAAATTATCATCTCATGATATATCTTATAATTATATCATGCTTTGCAATTGTATCATGTGATCTTTGCTGAATTTTCACATTGATATTCTTCATGACATGATTTCTTTGCATTATTGTCTTGTATACTTCATGCGATAATATGAATACATGAAACACTTATGATATGATTATTATGCAATTCCTTGTATTCATGAAATGTTTATCTCATCACCTAATAATTTTTCTTGATATTCCTTATGTGATGATAAGAATACATGAAAAATTCATTAATTTGTTTTGATGTACACAAATAAGAAGTTTCGATCATGTATGGTAGGATGTAATTTGACAAATTTGGTACCATCATGTTGCAAAATAAATGATGATTAGGAATCATGCATTAATGATGATTGTATATTTTATGATTTGGCATGATGCATGCAATGATGAAATATTCATTAATTTGAAATGATGCATGCAATACTTATGAAAATGATGTACATGATGTATTGTATATGATATGTATCATGAATGCTTTAAATGATGAATGTTTGGTATCATGATCAACATGCTGATAAATGCTTAAAAATTTTAATGTTTGAGTATCATGTATGATATGCTCATTAATGATGATTGATTTATTTTTCGGTATCGTGCATGAAAAATAAGGTTTTTGAAATTGTGTATATTTTAATTTGAATATATAATGATGCATAAATAAGATTGATACTTACCTTTTTCATAATCTGAAAATTGATATAAGGGTCTTCCCTTCTTTTTGACAATGACAAAGGGGGAGCAAGAATTTATAGCGTGAACATCATGAAAAGAGGCAAACTAGCTAGCTTGCACAATTCAAGACAAAAGCAAAAATTACACTTTTCAAAAGAGAAGAAATTGATATCTTGAACATCACCGATAATTACTAGTTTGAAATCTCAAGAAGAAGCAAAACATGCTAACGTGCATGAAATTGAATATATAATGATGCACAAATAAAATTGATACTTACCTTTGTCATAATCTGAAAATTGAAAAAAGGGTCTTCCCTTCTTTTTGACAATGACAAAGGAGGAGCAAGAATTTCTAGTGTGGACATCATGAAAAGAGGCAAACTAGCTAGCTTACACAATTCAAGGTGAAAGCAAAAATTACACTCCTTTAAAGAGAAGATGCAAATGTAACACTTGCTAAATTGTTTGCTTGCCTCATGTAAAACATTATCTCTTGCTAGTTTGGCATTTTGCTAGCTTGCACTTAGCAAAGAAAGCAAAAATGACACTTCTCAAAAGAGAATAAAGAGCTTGTTATCTTGAACATCACAAGTTTGCCAAACAAAAATTGCAAAAGTGCTATCTTGCCTATCTCAAGAAGCAAAACTTGCAACTTGCACATTGCAATAGGAAGCAAGAATCATAAGCTTACACAAGAAAACTATCTTGCATTTGCTTTCGAAATTTTTGCTAGCTTGTATGTAGTAAAACTTGCATATCGTAAAAATTGCTAGCTTGTAGTATAAAGAGAAGCAAATAGTTGCTATCTCAAAAAAATTAAACATGCTAAACTTACACCTTGCAATGGAAGCAAAATTGCGAGCTCAAACATTGCAAAGGAAGCAAAAATTTGCTAGCTTGCAACTTGCATATTTCAAGAAGCAAGAGTTACCTTCTTGAACATCTCTAAATTGTTAGCTTGCAAGTTCTAAAATGTTGTAACATTGCTAGCTTGCATGTTCTAAAAGTGCTATCTTGTATGCTATAAAACTTGCATATCTAAAACTAGATAGCTTGAATGTTCTAAGCATGATATAACATTTGCTGAATTTTCTGGCTTCAAAACTGTATGATGATAAAACTTGATATTATGTTTTTCATGCAATAAGTTAAACTAATATTCCAAACACAAGAATAGTTGGACTTCTCCTTTTTGTTGATGACAAAGGGGGAGAAGTATGATGTTCTGCATAAGTTTATGCATAAGTTCATGATGACGTGTTGTAAGTATTCATGATGAATATTGCAATGACTTGAATTCAGTTTGAATTCAAGATTCTATCAATATGGCATATTGATAGGGGGAGTTTGTTTAAACTCCGGGAGTTAAGTTTAACTCCGTCATCAAGTGGTTGTCATCATCAAAAAGGGGGAGATTGTTGAATCTCGTATTTTGATGATGAAACTACTTGATATATGTTTATGACTTAATCTGTGTTTTGAGTGATGCAGGATGCTTCGATCAGGATGAGACAATTAAAACAGGAAAATCATGTTGTGCCGGAGGAACATGTCAGAAGATTGGACGTCGGGCCGGTGGATCAGTCGACGTATTGACAGAAGGCTTCGGGTCGTGGACTCGGGCATCGAGCCAAGAAGAGCAGGTATTGTGCCAAGGATATCGGAGTTGCGGAGTCAACTGGCCGATTGGGCAATAGGCTGCAGGAAAGGATGATGCGCCGAAGAATCGGACGAAGCGTCGAAGGACCAATGACATGCCGGACAACTTGGTTAATTGCTTAGGATTAATTGTCTCGATCGAAGTTTTGTTTTAAGTGTGCAAGATTAACTACGATGAAAGTAAGATATGCAGCAGGAGTTGCGCCGGAGTCAAGACAATGATCACGTTGGGAGTTCGAGAGTTCGACGGAAGTTCGGATAGTCGTCGAAGGTTCTATGGGAACAAATTCGGGAAGTCCATGAGCTTGCCAAAGAAGCTCATCGGAACTTGCCAAGTGGATCGTCGCAAGTCCAAGAGTTTGCCGGAAGTCCGCAGGAGCATCACCGAGGGTTCATCGGATGATCGACGGAAGTTCGCCGGAAGCTCGCCGGAAGAAGCAATTAACGCACCGGAGTAAGTTACAGTAAATGTCTTAGGAAATATCATAATTAGCACAATGATTAAGTTGGAAATGGGAGGTGATCCCATTAACTTAATCTTGGGGCAATTGGGCCCCTGAAAAACCCAAATTGGGCCGAATGGATCAACCCATTCGGACCCTGATTTTTGGTAGGAGGTGCAACCGACTAAGCCAAGAGGTGGCGCCGCCTAGGCTAAGTCTCCGAGCGAGACTGGGCAGTGCAACCGCCCCAGCCAGGAGGTGGCACCGCCTGGGCTCAGTCTCCGAGCGAGACTGGGCGGTGTAGCCTCCCCTAACAGGAGGTGGCACCGCCTGGGCTCGGTCTCCGAGCACTGGCTGAGCGGTGCAACCGCCTCAGTCAGGAGGTTGCACCGCCTGAGCTCGGTCTTCGAGCTCTGGCAAAAGGTGCAACCGCCCCTAACAGGAGGTGGCACCACCCAAAGGCTCAGTCTTCGAGCTCTGCAAGGCGGTGCAACCGCTCCAGTCAGGAGGTGTAACCGCCTGATCCCGGAATTCCGGGAATTGACAATTTTGAGCTCCAAATTTGAACTGGGTTGGGGCCTATAAATACCCCACCCATTCAGCACTGAAAGAGCAAGAACTAACACCGAAATCCTGATCTTGTTTTGTGATTTTTAGAGCTCAAAATTATTGTAGAGGTCAAAAGTTCTTCTCCTTATTTTCTTCTAAGTTCTGAGCTGTAAAGAGAGGAGAGAAAAGTCTGTAAGGGTTGTCTCCTAAGCCTGTCAAAAGGAGTGAAACTGTAAAAGGGTGGTTGGCCTTCGCCTATTGAAGGAAGGCCTCTAGTTGACGTCGGTGACCTCGTCGGTGGAGGAAGCCAAAAGTGGAGTAGGTCAAGATTGACCGAACCACTCTAAATCTCGGTTTGCATTTACTTTGAGTATATTATGTTTACTACAAACCTCCTCTAAAGCTTACTGCTTTCTGCGTATATACGATCGGGTTTCAAGCTTTACACTTTCCGAATCAGCGTTTAGACGTAAATCTATTTTTTCGTGCGAATATCATATTTCAGTTTGCGCCTACTATCGAATTTGAATCATAACTGCAAACTGCATTTATATCTTTGCTGCATCTCGCTTAAACAAAAGTTAAAGTGATTTACGAATCGACTTTCTTACCGAAATCACTTTTAATGAACGAACACAGTTTTTATCGTAGAAGGTTTTCCGCTGCACTAATTCACCCCCCCGTCCCCTCTTAGTGCTCTTGATCCTAACAATTAGTACTATTTATTTATTTTTAAAAATTTTAATATAATTAATTATCAAAATTTAGATATTTTTGTTATGCTATGTAAACGAGTGTATTTTAATTTATCTTCAGCGTAATAGAGTTAACCTCGGCCGTACCATTCCAAATTTTCGTTGCTCTAATAGGATATTATTCTAACATTATAGGGAAATTTTTTAAATTTTTATAGTATTTTAGGTTATATAATTATTAAAAATTAAAAATTTTAATAAATTTTATGAATGAGTGTATTTTAATTTATTTTCAATTATAACAAAATCAACATCAGGTAAACCAGATCAAACTTTTATTATTCCACTAGTACATCATTATAACATTATTAGTAATAATTTTTTATTTTATGAGAATTTTAGGATAATTAATTATCAAATTTAAAATTTTTTAGATACGATTTGTGAATAAATTTATTTTAGTTTATTTTGGAGTGTAACAAGATCAATTTTAACAAAACTAGCTCGAACATTCACCACTCTACGAGGACATAATTTTAATATCATTAGTAACACTTGTTTATTTTTATAAAATCTTAAGATAAATAATTATCAAACTTTAGATTTTTTGGATAGGCTATATGAATGAGTTTATTTTAGTTTATCTTTGAGCCTAATTTTGTCAACTTCAGTCAAACCATCTCAAATAATTACGAATCTAATGAGACATCATCCTAAAATTATTATTAATAGGTTTTCTGAACGAGTTATTTTAATTATTTTTGAGTGAAATAAGTCAACTTTGACTAAATCATTTCAAACGTTCACCACTTTGCTAAACAATGATTTAGAAGATTTTAGGATAAATAATTGTTAAACTTTAAATTTTTTTTATGTAGACTTTGTGAACTTTAGTTTATTTTTGAGTAACAAGAGCAGCTTCAACTAAACCATTTGAAGCTTTTACCAATTTTGTAGGATATCATTCTAACATCATTAGTAATATTTTTTTATAATTTTTAGAAAAAAATAAAATAGTTAATTATTGAAACTTAGATTTTTTAGATAGATTCTAAGATTAAGTGTATTTTAAATAATTATTGAACATAATATGATCAATTCGATCAAATCATCTCAATTTTTTAGAATTCTATTAAAACATCATCGTAGAAAAAAATTATTATAAATTTTCATTTAATAAAGAATTAATGATCAATTTATATAAAAATTAATATTTTTTTAATAAAATTTAAAATAAGTTTATTTTAATTTATTTTTAAGTCAACAAAAATTTTTATGACTAAATCATTAAATAAAAAGAAAAAGAAGAAGAAGAGAGGGAGGAGACAGGAGACAGGAGTTAGAGGAGGAGCACAATCGGTTCATTAACCCAAACTAGTTTAAAAATTTTATGAGAATGATATTGATATTTATGAAAAAAAAATCTAAGAAAAAAATGATTTATGAGGAGTACAATCTGATTAAAAATAATCATCATGAGTTTTATTTGATAAAATATCCTAAATTATTATTGTCCGGATAATATTTACATATTTCTTGTATTAAGTCAAAACTATGTGCCTGCTATCTTTATCTTTATTTACATCAATCACGACCATGTGCCTGCTATTATTCGACGGTCGTTCCCTGTGCCTGTGCAATTTTTGACATTCATGGGGGGTCATTCACCGCCTGTACGTTGAACTCTTTTCACTAGCTTTATACCTAAGCCGATCTATCCCTCCCATCTGTCGGTCACAGGTGTTCCTAATTTCCTGATTTCTTAACCCAAAGATCATTCGTCCATCACGACAGGAGACCAGCCATTTGGTTATTGCCAAGTACCCGCAATGCAGCCGTCCGACCAATATCCTTTGCCCGTTATCAAACGGTGGATCCTTTGTTCGAATTTGGAGCATCCGCGAATCCGGATTCTTCACTTTGCTTTGCCCCGACGCTATTAAGATTAGACGGGACTGATTCAAAGGTATGTGCGGGGCCCATCATGTTCGTGCTTTGATAGCGTCACCGGAGAATATTTGGCGATCCGTACCCAACCTGGAAACATTGTAAGGTGACATCTTTTGGCGTCGCCCCTTCTCGCATTTTGAAGGCACGATCAGTTTGAATCCATTCCTTCCCCTGTTTTGCACAACATTTATAGCGGGGGAAGGAATCGCGTAACGGAGACCGATTTCGTTTTGTTCCCTCTTCGAATGATTCTCGGGTGTGCGTCTCCCGGACCCGTCTCGCATAAGTTCTGTTTAGGGTTTAAGTCGCTTATTGTTGCTTTCTAAAATTTGGATTTCTTTTCAAGATTAGGTTAAGAGCTTCGAGACTTATGATGACGGTGTAGTTTTCTGCAGGTGAGTTTCTGTTTCTCGTTGGAAGTGGTTGATGGAAAGGAAAGTAGATCTTTTCGGTTTAGTTGTCTCCTTAGCAAGAAATTGATGGATCATGGTCTGATTTTTATTTTAGGATTCTGGGGCTTCTTTATGTGGTTTTCTTGTTTGAGATGTTCGGTTTGTTGTTTCAAGTGATCGATGGAGAGATTGAATTTGAAAAGGCTATTTCATTGCATCCTTCCGTCGCATAGATGTTTTGTTCTTATTAATTAGGTCACTCTAACTTCATTTTTTGTTGTACGACTGTAGATATATGGAATTAGCTCAGTTAGTTTCTCTCTAGTCACCTATGATGTGGTGTTGAACCGAACAATATCTTTTTCCTATCTTAGAAAAAATAAAAATTAATATTTTGTTTGTGGGTGAATTACCGATTATCATTGACAAAATCTTCCTTTTGTTTGAAGGAGATAATCAAAGCATCATTGAATATTTTGTATCAACCCAATTGGCATCATGCTAGCATTTGGTTTTAGTCATCAGATAGTACCAATAACTGCTTTTATTATTTGAATTTAATTTTTTGAGGATAAAATTTTCTTCATATGTCACGTATCAGGTTGTAGGATGGATAACTTTAGTCCTGAGAAGGATGAATTTCTGAAGGAGTTCTATATCCCTAGTTACATATTTCTTCCTGAGTTACCTACGAGGCATCCTTCATTTGTGCCGAGTTGTCCTGTTGTGGTCTTCATTAACACCAAAAGTGGCGGCCAGCTTGGAAGTGCTTTGCTTGCGACATACTGCAATCTTCTTAACAAACTTCAGGTGCTTAATTTTATGCCTAGAGATACTGATACATGTGAAATTTATCAGTCTATTTTACTTGCAAAGAATGTAATTTCCAGGTTTTCAACTTGAAAGAGGAAGCTCCCGACAAGGTGTTGCATAAGCTTTATGGCAATCTGGAGAAACTCAAGTCAAATGGAGATCATCTTGCTGCTGAAATTCTGAATAGGCTGAGACTAATAGTGAGTAGTATAATGTCCAGGAGTAGTACCTAGCCTTCCATTCTTTCCAACTTTCATTATATGTAGGTGAAATTGTTGTCATTGATGTATGAATTTACATTTTTTAAGTTTTCTTGACTTGCCTTTGATTTAGGTTTGCTTGATTAGGTTGCAGGTGGAGATGGTACAGCAAGTTGGCTTCTTGGAGTGGTTTGTGATCTTAGACTTGCTCGACCACCTCCTATCATAACAGTGCCATTAGGAACTGGGAACAACATTCCATTTTCATTTGGCTGGGTGGGTGATAAAGCAAAATTTTTCTTTGTGTCCATCTTATTTAGGGACTTTTTTTACTCTCAATGCACATGAAGATTCTTTACTTTGGAGCATATGCAATATTGATTGAGGGTGTCCTATGATATAATCTGGTCCAGGTGTCTAACACTTAGTCTAGTTTAAATAAGTTGAATTGAGGGTTGAGTCAATTGTAGGTACTGTTGACATCATGTCTTAGGTCAAGTCAATTGAGTTATTTTGTTTCTACTTTTCTGGAACTTTTGTTGTCCAATTTTTAGTCACATATTATATTAATATATATAGTCATAGAGGGAGCAATTTGTTTAGGTTGGATTCTATTTTAGTCAGCTTTGGCTTGTTTATGTCACGGAGTACTGAAAGTATAGATTCAATATATCCAAAATATAAGATAATAAACAGATACAAAAATGCAAAATGTTTGTTTTTATCTATTTAAATATTTATCTTGTCTTGAGTCCATGGTTAAAATATGATGATTTTTTTGTTAAAAGAGTTTTTTCTTAAGCCAGATGGTATAAGTTGCCCTTTTTGTACTTGATGAGTATTTCTTTTGCTTTTAATCCACTCCTGCTCTTTATGTCCTTAAATCCAATATGTATATCTTTGGTTATTTTCAGTTATCTTGAGTTATATTGTTTCAGCTATTTGTTGCTATCTATATATATATATATATTCTAGTACAGATTATAGTTTTTGACCACCACGCAGCTTTGTATTTTCTCAATTGGCATCAAAGAAAGTACAGAAATTCTTAGGATTGAATCTTTTCATTTTCCTACATCTTTCTCGCTTTAACTTATCTTCATTCATCCTATTTTTAGCCATATTCTTCTCATTTTTGAATCTCTTTATTGGACAATCGAGGTTAACACTATAAAACATGTTAATGAAAATAATATTTACATTAAGTACATATTAAATGTGCAGCTGAGGCACATTAAAGGATTGAACTAGACTGGCATTGCATCATTGCAATAAGTGAAATCTCAAAGGATAATATTTGCATAAGGGTGATCTTATTGACTTAAAAGTTTCTGACTTGAGGTGCTTAGGTTGGATATCAAGTATTTATTGGGTCAACTCAATTGTGTATTTTGTTTTTCAGTGTCTTGCTACCGTTCTCTTTAATTATTTATTTAGAGAATTATGATTAGATTGAATTAATGTTAGTTTTGTATTTTTAGGTTATCATAATTGTTAGGATGCATTTGGAGAAAATTTTGGAGTCTCAGATATGTCAGTTATTCATATAAAGAGAAAAGAAGTAAACCACTCCTAAAGGAAACCTCTGATTAAACTAACAAAATCGTTTAAGTTGTCCAACAAAAGAAAAGATATGTTTTTCTGTATTTTTTGGATTCTGAATGAAATATTATCAATATTTATGTATGGTATTGTGAATTAATGAAACTAGCGATTTCAATAGGTGCTCGGGCGCTCGCCTAGGAGCTCGGGCAAGGCGAGGCGAGGCCCGAGCACCTCGCTTCATGTCCAGGCGCCTCGCTTCAAAGAGGCGCCGCTTAGGCGCTCACCCAAGCCTAGGCACCGGGCGCTTCGGGCGAGCACCCGAGTTAAACCAGGCGACTGAACCAGTGTTTTATGTTTGGTTCGGTCTCTGGTGCTTCGGTTTGTTTGATTGAACCAACTAAAGCACCGATATCAACTTCCCAACATCCCTCTTGCGACTTCCCCAACCCTAACCCTGCTCGTCGTTGCCGCTGCCACTATCGCCGCTGCCATTGCTCGCTGCTACTGTTGCCGTTGCTCACTGCTACTACTACTGTTGCAGCTGCTCGTTGCTACCGCTGCCACTATCGTTGCTCGCCGCTCCCGCTGTCGCTGTCGCTGCCGCTACTGCTGCCACTATCACCGCTTGTCGCTCCTGCTCCCGCTGCTTGCTGCTACCGCTGCCGCTTCCACTGTCATTGCGCGCCGCTTCCGCTTCTCGCTGCTACCGCTGCCGCTGCCGCTGCCGCTGTCGCTGCCACTATCGCCACTCGCCTCTCCCGCTGCTCGTTGCTACCTCTTCTCACATCGACTCGATAGTATACTGTTAAAAATATATTAACAATATACTGTTAACTGTATGCTAGTAATAATATTTTTTTATTTATTATATTAATAATATATTATTTTGATTTTAATACTGCTAATTTTTATTTATTTGAAATTATTGTTATTATTTTGAATTTTGAGATTTTTTTGTTAATGTGATATTGTGATTTTGTAATATTTTTTAATTTAATATCATATGTTTATTTAAATAATTATATTTATTAATTATATTATATATTTTTAAATTTTAATGTCTCGTTTCGTTTGGGTGAGCACCTAGCGCCTCGGGCGTTTTTGGATCTTGGCGTCTTTTGGCGCCTAACACTTTTTAAATCACTGAATGAAACAAACATAAATTTTTTGAAGAAATAATTCATCTTTTTATGGGCCAACTGACCCAAGTTTGCTTTCTTCTCTCTATGCTGATTACTGGTTTCAATTTTGTCTACGTTGTTCTTTATAAAGTGCTGTTTTTATTCCTTGTGTTTTCTTTCTAAACTTACATCTTTGGGCTTTAGCCCAAACATAATGCTAAATCACAGTTTTGGTTTGACACACTCAATCCAAGCGACTCGAGTCAGATTATGTAAAAGCTTATTCTTTTATACCAATTAACCACTTCAGTTGTTTTCATATAGGCTTTTCAGATGGCATGCAGTTGCTTGGCTGATCGATGCATAATGTGAGAGCTACGACTTTCATAAAAAAATTCCAAAATCTTGATTTTTTATAACTTAGAGTTTATATACACATATTGATACATTCTTTGCTTTGCTTTTATTTAATATAATTTCATAGCAAGCCAGAGACATTCAAATATAAAAGATTGTTCCTAATGTATGCTAATATACGTATATATCAGCTGCTTCACTGTGCAGTTATACACAAATGTGTTTATTTATTTTCAGATGTTATGTTTGAATTTCAGATAAGTTGGTCCTGTGATGAATTATTTCTTTAATTAACATGACACATGATTGAAAGGCCAGTTGTTGAGTTGCATTTCAAATTCACTTGTAGGGAATGAGGAATCCTGGGATAGACTGTCAGTCTGTCAAGTCATTTCTAGAGCAAGTCATGAAGGCAAGAGAAATGAAGATTGATAGGCAAGTCATATACTGTTCTTGAGTAGGCAGATTTTTTATCTAAGATAATGAAATTTGCCTTATCAGTTCATTATCTTCTTTCTGTACATTTCCTGTTTGCTGCATGATTGGATCTTGTGACTTGCATTGCCTCCATCATCACTTTTGAACATCATTAGATGCAGTTGTCAGCTTTTCATATTTTGACGAACTAGATGCTTTCAAACAAATAGAAGTACCAATCTTGCTAGTGTATTCTCAATTTTCAGCGAATTGTTTTTCTCTTTACCTACAAGAAAGGACAATAATTTACGGAAATAGATATTTAGGTGGACTGTATGTGGTCTCTCACAGACCTGACATGGCAAACAACACATCACTCATAGCTCTGCAAGAGGTGACATCATTTCTGACTGATCTTGGGGTGATACAATCCATCTAAATAGCAGAGTCCATAATTAGCAACATGGATCATAAATGTCTCATGATTCAGGGGCATAAACATAATTATGTGTATCATATTTTGAGCCAAGAATGTTATTTAGCTTATTTTCAGAGTTTACTTGCATTAGTAGCTGGAGCCTCTAATGAAAATAGCCTATCTGCTTGTAGTGTTGAGGTTATGAACATTGACCCTTCTCACATCCTGCATTTGTAGGAGGCTCATGCGCTAGGATATCCCTTTTTAAGTAGATGGAATCTTTAATTTGCATGTATGACTAATTGGAGTCTTATTAGTAAGTTGCACTTTCTAATGTTTTGGAAGTTTGTTCTGAACTTTTTGAGACTTGTTGCTTGCATTGAATGTGTTCCGACTTACATTGAGATTTGTCATGACTGAAACTTTGCTAATCCCGTAACTATCCATGAGAAATGAAATAAAAAAGGGTCTTTTAGCATTTCCAAAATTTAAATTTGCAAGTGTTCTTGCTTGGATATGATAGGGTCCTTCTAAAAAATTAAGCAGCAGCTTGTTTGCATTGAGTGGCATCTTTGATTAGAGACATTGAATGGAATCCAATGGCCCTGGTCGAGTCACATCCTAGAATTATCCCTTGCTTTTTCTTCTCGATTTTCTTTGCATCAGGTGTGGATCTAACTGGACTGCATCAAAATTGGTGTTAGTGCTTCAGTTGGCTTATGCTATCCTGAAGGCAAACTGGAACATACTTGGTTTAAATTGATTTAGTAGAAAAGACTAGTTGGTGAACTGTTTGACACTGGAAATCCCTTTGATTCTACTTTCCAGGAAAGGAGGGATCGTAATTCTGACTTTGTTGATTGAGATATGTTTTTATTGACCAAAGGTCAGGCTGTCCTGACACTGTGGGATCTGTTTTTCTTATTTGTTTCAACAATCCGCGCCATGGATGAAGGAGAAATGTTGAGGTTTACCCACAACAGTCCATTCAAGTTTTGCAACCAAATGATGAATTAAATCTTCTAAAGAATGCAAAATTCTCCACCTTGTAGTAGAAGGAATTTGAATGGTTCAAGAAAAGAAGATCCCAATGATGATATTGGTTTTCTAACTTGTAGCTTTGATTTTATGTAGGTTTTAGCTTGTGTTGGAATGAGTCCCGACTTCAATGTAGAATTATTATCATAATCTATGTTTTCTACTCCTATAAATATTCATTATAATGGGATAAATATGATCTTTTTTATTTTTTATTTTTTTTCAAATGTTATTGCTTGGAGTTGATTGGAAAACATTTAAATGTTGGCTTGGCCACTTTGAGTAGCATCTGAAATTAGCAACACTGAGAGGTATTCCTCCTATGGTTTGAGCATCAGCTACTTGTCTAACTGGCTGTATCACGCTGTATGGTAATAAGCCATCTTTGAGTATTAGATCCATGAGTAAGCAAATATGTGAACTCTAAATTACATGGAATTTTGATTTCATTTCTAAGATGGCGACATCGATTGATTTTCTTGGTCATACTACACTAGATGATAAATGTTGCTTGAGCATTTAAGATCTTATGTCTACTATGTGTACATTGCCATTTTCACTCCCCAGCATAGTGAACCTGACAAGATCAAGTGGTTTGGTTCTTGTATAGTCAGATTTATATTACCAGCATTGATATTTGTTTTTAAATTGTTGATATGCTCCTTGAAAATTGCAGGTTCTTAGTTTGCCACTACCTAGGGATGAAAATAGGATGGATATAAATAAATACTAACTTGTATCCACTTGTGGTCATGGAACAATTATAGATGTTGTCATGAGATGTCATTCAAGCATAAATCATTTGATAGAAACATGTTAACCTTAATTAGTTAAGGCACCGAGTTAGATTTGCAAACACTCAAATTTAAATTCTTAAGCAGCTTAGAACAACTAGTCAAGTGGCTTTATTTTTCATTGATTAATTTTACCTTTTCATGAAATTTTATCGTCAGTCCAAGATTTACACATTTTCATATCCTTATTTGGAAACCTTTGAATATCAAATTTGGTACTGAACATGGATATCTGATAGTTACAGATTTGAATGGTAATATCTATCTCCAAAAGGATGCTGACCGGCTTTCAACACATTGCACAACCTATTTTCCCTCTTTGCACTATTATTAACATTATTTTAACAACTTGATAGACATATGTGGAAGATCTTGACAATGTAATCTAATAGTTTTGTTTTTCTTTTCCTTTTAATCTTGAGGTGGTTTACCTTTCTTTTCCTAACTAGATTTAAGTTGTACAATATTGATGGAAAATCTTGTTAAATGTTATGCTTGATAATATTTTCTGAGGTTCAAAACTCAATTTAAATTGCATCGTTCTTCATGCATCATCAGCTGGCATATTATTATGAGAATGCGAGTGCCAAAGGAAGGTTCTTGTGATCCAATTCTACCTCTAGAACTACCTCATGCTATGCATGCATTTCAACGTGTTTCAGAATCAGACTCACTGACTATGGTAAAAAGATTTCTTCTACATTTATGTGAACTCTTGTTATTTTTATTATAATAATAGAAACAAAATTTCCCCTTCCTTGTAACTGATGGTCTCTGGCAGAAGCTAGTAAGTTCAATCACATATTCTCCCAGAATTTCTATTTAATATGATGGTCTTGCCTGGTTATTGAGAAAGTGCTTTTCTAGTTCAATTTATTTTTACTGCAATGCAACAACATATGCATGGTTCCAGCCAAAATTTTTCCTTGAGGGGCTGCCTATCCTGTGGCTAAAGTCGCTGCTGTTGTAAAGGCTGATAGCATTTTGGACGCATTAATAAAATTTAAAATACTTCCCGACCGCAATAATTGCAAGTTCAGATTGGTCTTAGTTAATTGCCTATATATACATCCAATGTGCTAAACAAGCTGGTGCATCAATTTTTTGAGGTTTTGCATTCTTTTCTCACATAATTTCTCTTTTATTGGTTTTGTCTAGCATGTGCTGTCAATTTTTTCCCATAATGCTTGTTTCCAATTCCTATAAAAGTACATGACAGAGGATTCATCAATAAAATTCTAATTTGTACAAGAAGACTATCTGCAGGAAGATTGTTCATAGCATATTGTAGAAGATCTAGGTGCACAGAGAGGAAATCAAAGACATGTTCATCATGTCACAGTAGATTAGTGTTAGAACCGAAGAGAACAGAATGAAACTTAGACCTTTCAGGATACTTACGCATAGATGCATTTGGGATTTTTGTTCTCTGTAATTATTCTTTTGCTCTCACTCTTTTGCTCCATTCCTCTATTAGTAAAGGAGATAGATTTTATGGTTATCCTTTATGTTAGCTATCATTAATGTCCTTGATGTGCTCCCCAGGTCCAATTAATGCAAGTATTTACTGACAGTAACTTGTGTAATGATAAATATAGAACATTCTAAGGTACTTTATTGCCAACTAGATTTTATTGATGAACACATCTGGCCACTAGCTCCCATCATCAATATCTTGGGTGTACCATCAAGGTTGTGCTGTCATGAATCTCAATGAACCACTGCAGCTATTAGGTTTATCTTGATGGTTGGATTAGACTTTCTTTAAGGTAACACCTAGTAACCCTCATGCGCATGTACTTTCTAATGTTGATCATTGCATAAGCCTCCTGAGCTTTTCAATGACAACTTTTCTGCTCTAGGACACTTCTATTATGAATATATTTTTAGATTTAGTTTTCTAATACAATAGTGTTTCATTGTAAACATGGGTCATGACCTTTCATTGCTTTCAAGTAGAGGTAATATTTTATGTCTATTTCCTTTGGAGTTTGCAATGGTTGTTTTTGTGAAGTTTATAATTTAAGCCACACCCTCTACTAAATAGCACTTACATGATTGATGAATCAATATTAATTCGTTCCAACATAAAATTATTTACTTTATATTAATCTATCGATTAAATAATCAATAGATTAATATAAAGTAATATAATTTTAAGTTGGAATGGTAGTTAGATTGCATGGAATTAAAACATCAAAATGCTCGAGAATAGATCTACACAAACCTTGTAAGAAGGATGCAACTATGAGCAAGGAATCATATTTTAGTTGGTAAGGTGCATCAACAATAACAAAACCATAAAGTCTTAACTATCTAGGGTTAGCTACTTATATCTTCTATCACTGTTGAGATCCATTAAAATCTATATGATTAATTAAGTTAAGAGTATTTAAATCTTTGTTTATAATTCCTTTTGAAGTTTTTTTAGGTATTCCTTTAGCTCTTCTTATATCATTGATTCCTTTACCTCTCCTCATATCACCAATAGTAATTTTTTTACATCTTCTAACTACTACATATGTATTTCATTTAAGCATATATCCATACAACTTAAACGAATCTCCCTCATTTTTTCTTTATCAAAGCAATACCTAATTGTTGGAAAATAAACATATTTTCTTTTCTATCTTTCTTATTAATTACACACATCCACTTCAATGTTCTCATTTCAGTAACACAATTTTTGTAATATTGTTATAACAATAAAGCATTGTTGTCCAACACTCACTTAGATCCAATTGAATTTCAGAGATACTTATTTTAAATCTTTTTCTACTTTCGATAATTTTTTTTAAAGCTTTGTAGTAGGACATAATTTAAATTCCTATATAGTTAGAATAATTTTATATATCACACTTATTTTGTAAATTGTTACGAAAAAGCTCTTTCTTCATTCACCAAGCATCTCTAAAAATCTCGAACTTTTGTAAAATAAATTAACCAAGCTATTCCTTAATGCATCTAATATTAACTAAATCCTTAACACTTTCTTTCCCTAGCTTTAGTAATTCGATATATATCATTTTCTTATCTTTTAGTACCTAATTTGTTATAAAAATTGTTATAAGCTTTATGTTTTGTTGTATTGATTAACTCTTTTAACCTCTTTTTTAGATTCTATATATCTTTAAAATTTTTCCTCGTTTTTATAGTTTTACGAATCCTTAAAACATGATCTTATGGTAATAATTGTTTTTTGAACTTCCTCACACTACATCCAACTCTTCCTTCACCTCTACCTTTAGTTTCACTGATAATCTCTTTTATTAAGCTCCTAATCTTATTGCTATCGTAATCCAAATAATATTAATATTATCCTTATCTAAAGTCTAATCCGCCTTATTTTCCATCCTATTCTTAAAAATCCTTATATTAGTATCTTAAAATTTTATCTAGTCATAATGAATTTTTCTATTAACTTGTCTTCTTCTGTATTCAATAACAAATATCTAATGCCATCAATCTATGTTGATTTGTCAAGCTCTTGCTAAGTATAACTTTATAATTCTTATATATAACTTTGTATTATTTTCTAGTGAGAAAAAAGTTTATTTGACTATAGTTATGACCAAGGTTCACCATACCGATGTGTATCGCCCGGTACGGGCGGTACGTACCGGTCCGAGAGGCGACCGGTACGCGGACCGCCCTCTACCGGGCGGTACACCAAAAAAAGTATATATCGGGCGGTAACGGTCGAAATTTCGACCGTTACCGCCCGGTACCATTCGGTAACGGTCGATTTCGACCGTTACCGCCCGATACCACTCGGTAACGGTCGAAATCGATCGGTACCACTCGGTAACGGTCGAAATCGACCGTTACCACACTGTAGCAGTGCTATAGTGCTCCAACGGTCAAATTGACCGTTGGAGCCCTTTCTCCTCCTATTTAAACTAATCTTCTCTCCCCTATTTCATTATACTCTCTTAAACTCTCTCTCAAACATTTCTTTTCTCTCATAAACTCTATAAAACAACGATTTGTGAATTCAATCGAGGTAAATTTGGGAAGATTAAGAGGAAGAACTTTCTAATCAAGAGGTATGTATTCGTTTTCTTTAATTAGAGAGTAATTAAGTTATTTAATGCTGCGATTAGTTATTTTAATGATGATTTAATCGAAATTTATTTGATTTTATATCAATTTAATGTCTTTAATACCTATTAGGGTATTTGTCATGTTTATAGTGGTGAAAGAGAAGTAAATGATTAGTGTAGATAAATGATAAGTTTATCATAATTTGAATTTTGAATCATATTGGATTAAAATTACATATTTAATGTTTCTTTTATGTGTTTAACATATATATGATGGTAAAATAAGTTTAATTATGTTTTATTAAAGTTATTTAATACTGTAATTAGTTATTTTTACGATGATTTAATCAAAATTTATTCGATTTTATGTGAATCCAATATCTTTAATATCTATTAGAGTATTTGCCATGTTTATAATGTTGAAAGAGAAATAATTAGTGAAAAATTAACTATATTAATCACATAATTAGTGTATCTAATGATTTTAATACTTCTTTTATGCACGTAACATATTTATGATAATAAAATATGATTAGTTATGTTTTAATAAAATTACTTAATATTGTGATTAGTGATTTATGATCGATATTTGGTCAATTTAATATGTTTATACTTTATAGTTTATTTGATTTAAATTTGATAGGATCATGGCACCAAAGGAACAATCACACGATGATGCATGGGTTCATGCCCGAAAGCTAGATGGAAACCGTCATCATTGGCAATGTATTTATTGTGACTACATTGGTAAAGGTGGAGGAATAACTCGAGTAAAAATGCATTTGGCTGGTGGGTATCCTGACGTTGCAAAATGCAAGAAGGTTCCAACGGAGATCCGTAAATTATTTCAAAGCAAGATGAAACAAGCAAAGGAAGATGCATTAAAAAAGAAGGCAAGAGTTGAGGAAGAATATCATAGGGCTACACAGGAACCAGTTTATGATCAGTATGAGGGTTGCGGCGATGAAGTCGACCCGGATCTCACAGCTGGGATTCGTGCATCATTGGAGCATCAGCATACGGTCGATGAAGCAATGAGGCATCGACGACCTGACTCACAATTAGAGCATGGTAGTGGTAGTGGAATCCAGAGGTCAACCAGCATGAGGCAACCAACTGCTCCTTCTCAGTTAGGCCGAACTAGTAGCATGAGGTATGGTGGACTCCGTGGTTTTATGAGAGGTCTTGGCAGGAGGTCCGCACCAGATATTGTTGATATTGATCCGCAAGCCTATCCCCCACAAACAGCGAAACAGACACGGATTGACGATGCATATACAAAAGAAAAAAAACGGGATATTAGGAAGGCAATCTCAAAATGGTTCAACTTTCATAGGATTCCAGCCAACACAGCCCAAGGTCCATATTATCAGAGCATGATCTCCTCTATTCAAAAGTCTGGCACGGGGATCCAACCTCCAACACCGAAGGAGATTCACGGCGTGTACTTAGATGAGGAGGTGGCAGAACTAAAGGATTGGATCAAATCCTTCAAGAGGCAATGTGATGAATATGGGGTGACATTGATGTGTGACAGTTGGACAGGACCAACAAGAATGAGTATCATCAACTTTCTTGTTTATTGCAATAGAAGAGTGGTGTTTCATAAGTCCGTTAATGTTTCTGAAAAGATCCAAGATGCAAACTACATTGAGAGCTTGATGGACACTATGGTAGAGGAGATTGGACCACAGTATGTTGTCCAAATAATAACCGACAATGGAGCGAATTTCAAAAAAGTCGGTTTGCAATTGATGGAAAAAAGAAAAACTTTGTTTTGGACTCCATGTGCAGCTCATTGCATAGATCTAATGCTAAAGGATATTGGTGAGTTGGATACGGTCAAGAAATGTGTAGCTCGAGCACAATCAATTACAAAGTTTATATATAATCATCATTGGGTCCACGCATTAATGCAAAAGTATGTAAATGGTGAGATACTTCGACCTGGAATTACTCGGTTTGCTACAAATTTTATTGCATTAAAATCATTACAGCAAAAAAGACATGGCTTGAAGGCAATGGCTAGCTCACAAGAGTGGTCTGAATCCAGATATTCGAAATTGAGTGATGGAAAGAAGATAGAAAAGGCCATTCTTTCATCTAGATTTTGGGAGACTATAGGAGAAATCATAAAAGGTGTGGAACCACTTTATATTGTCCTCCGTAAGGTCGATATGGACAAGCGTCCACAAATGCCGTATCTTAAATATATGCTGATTTCAGCAAGAGAGGAGGTCAGGAAAGCATTCAAAGATGATTTTAAGGCCGACCAATACGTACGAATCATTGATCGTCGGACCGAAGTTCATATGGATCAAGATATCCATAATGCAGGTAAATTCATATTCAAAAATACTTAATTTATTATTATTTAGATAATAAATTATCATACTAACAAAATTATGTTTTGCAGCGTATTATCTAAACCCGGCAATTCAATATCGATATGCTCTCGGAACGCAAAATAATTTCCTAACGACACTACGAAATGTTATATATCGACTCTTGCCAAACACTACCGAGGCAGCCGATGCTCTTATGGAGGGTCGATTATTTCGAGAAACAGTTGGTTCATTCTCCGACGTTGTAGCTATATCATGCCGTTACACTATGGATCCTGGTGAGGAAAAGTTATGCATATTGATTATCAATTATATTTAATGTTAATTATTTGTTATGCTAATAAAATCTTATTTATATCTTATTGCAGTCGAGTGGTGGTTACAATTTGGAGGCGATGCACCACATTTAAGGAAGGTTGCCGTTCGTGTACTTTCACAGACAACAACATCTAGTGGTTGCGAACGTAATTGGTCAACGTTTGCGTTGATTCATACGAAAGTCCGCAATAGACTCT
Source organism: Musa acuminata AAA Group (assembly GCF_036884655.1). NCBI lineage: Eukaryota > Viridiplantae > Streptophyta > Magnoliopsida > Zingiberales > Musaceae > Musa > Musa acuminata. The sequence continues at coordinate 22,627,712 of NC_088357.1, read as the reverse complement.
CCTACAGACGGTTAGAGAAACTAGTATATGTCCATTATAATATGCGGCTAAAATTACGATGTGCTGAGTTGGATAAGGAGCCAGAGGAACCAGATATTGATCCCATTGACCTCCAATTCTACAACGAAGATTCAGAGCCAATGTTAGATTGGGTTGAAGCAGCAGAGAACCAAGAGGATCCTCTACTTGATGAGGCGGGAGATCCTCAGCGTCCTTCACGTTTTATCACCGAGGCAATAGAAGAAGAAGAAGCACAACCCCAACGGGTAGAAAATCCCCCTCGATTACAACATGGTATGAGTCAAACTGCTCGAGGAACTACCGATACCCAACGGTCACACTCGTCCGCCCAACGTGCAAAGGCAAAGGGGAAGGCAATAGCATCAGTTGCATCGTTGGAAAGAATCGAGTCGGGCGACGAGACACCTTCACAATCACATTCTCTTTCTCGTTCGGTCCAGAGACATGACAGCAACACGGACAGCAGTGCCTCAACAGATGATGGCGGTGATACCGGGCAGTCGTTGGTCTCGTCTGCACAACTTGAGGGTGGTGAATGGACTGAGGAGCAATATTTTACACATGCCACTCAAGATTCAGATCATGGAACTCGACAAGGTACTGGTCAAGTTTATGCGCGGAAGGGAAAGGAGAAGGGGAAGGGGAAGGCAGTGGATGAATATGAACAAATGCGACAGAGCATACATGATATAGACACAGAAAGAGACTCATCGTATTCACAGCCATCGTATTATGAAGAATCATATGGGCAACAACAGTATGGTGATAGTTGGTCATCCTTCTCTGAGCAACAGCATGATACAGAACAACACCAATATATGCCTCAAGAGCTGCCTCGGACAAATATGATTTATGACGATCAATCTACGATCAGTACCACATTGATGCATCAATGGCATACGGTGTATCAATACACTATGTCATGGGATCAATTTCATGATTGGGTCCAACAAACGTATCATATTGATATGTATCGGATCGAGGACCCCGATCCACCACCCGTGGAGGCTCGTCGTTCGTTTTGGTGGTAGAATTAACAATCAGGTATATCTAGATATATGATTATTTAATTCATTTGAATTTTAGAGTTTATATTGTAACAAAATAGTCTAACAATTCAACTGATTTTTCTATAGATATTTCAATCTATAACGAGCTGAAATACGAACCTCGAACAAGACTACCTCAAAGCCCGAAAAAGATATGTGATGCTATTTTTATCTAATTTACATTGATTTTGCTAAACTTATACTATTACTATATTTATTTGTAACTTGAAAACTCTATCCTAACTTTTTTTTTAATTTTCAGGTATTTTCGGAGGGATAAATCGGTGAAATTAAGTGTACCGAGCGGTACACCTCGGTATACCGCTCGGTACGCCGTACCGTACCGTACCGAGCCGGCGTCGAAACGCCGGTACGGTACGGTTCGGCGAACCTTGGTTATGACAACTATTATAAGTAATCAAATATTCATCTCTCTTCTTAAAGTGAATATTTATAATTATGAGATTTTATGAAGTAACAAATTCTAAAATCATACCACCCCTTCATCCCTTTAAATTCACCATATGTTTTTCCTACATGACCTTTCAATCACCAACTTTCTTCAGTTATAGTTCCTTGAATGATATCCTCTTAAGTTTTCTTTACATTCTTTTTTAGTTTAATCAGTTGGTCCAACTTGATCGGGTTAAGCACTTATAACATTCAAAAACTTTTCTCCCAAGACAAGTTTTAATTTTTAAAATCTTCAAATCTTTTCACATCAACAATAATGTTCTTCAGATCAACAATTCGTACAACATTTCCATATTTAACTATTTTGGTATACCAAATTTTAAATCAAATACTACCAATATCTCTAGAATTTTCTCCAACCTACTTGATCTTTTGTAAGAAAATAATGTTTATTCTTCTACTGATCAATGCCTATCAATTCGACTCCCATTTCTGAAATTGTTCCTATATTCAAAGTTATTGACCTAATTCTCTATTCTTGGATTAACTTCTTTACTCGCATTGGTCCAAAACAATGAGAACCCTTGCCTACTTTGCACCATATTCGGGTGCCGATGTGATAAGCCATTTTTGAGCAACCTCCTAGCTTACTGTTTGCGATTCAAGATACCTAGATGGCAGGGGTGTCTTATGTCGGTTTTTAGTGACGACGTAGCCATATATTGAAATTGGATAACATCCATGTTCATGAGATCTGATGTAGTTTTATGTTGGTTGTCAATGACCTAAAGCAACCCTTTGCCTTTTCCATCCGGGCTTGTGATCAACATTGACGATGTGAAGTTACACATTGATCAATAATTATCAATTCGACCATGGTTTGATAACATACCATCTATGTCACTACTGATTGATATTTATATACTGTTATTCTTTTTCTTTGTTACTAGAGGGTACAAGCCGATATACCCTCTAGTTTATTGGCACTGTACTAGTTTGACCCATTACCAACTTGGTATTGGTTCGAGATTTAGATCCTTGATTATGAGATCACAATTATATAACTTTTAGACAAAAATATATATTGGCTTCATAAGTGTTTGTGGGCCGAGCAATTTTGCTTTATCTGGTTCAACATTGAGCGTGCCATCTAGTGGGCTAATGTTATTAGGCATACCGGGTTGTTCGCTTATTGTTACTGAGATAGAGCTGTACAGAATGATAAGTCTACCACTCTATTATTGATGATCATCGCGCGCCCACAACACCTTGATTAACGTTACTTATGTTTGCTTGTGCTATTGTTTATCATTGTGGTTTGCTTAGTTTTTGTGTTTTTCCTTGTTTTTGTAAGCCTAGACAGATCGTAAGGTTGCACACCAATTGCTCCCGGAACAAGTGAAAACTAGGCTAAAACTTCCCCTTTTTTCATGTTGTGGCTTGATTTCTTAAGCCTATAGTGTGGTACAAAACATCAACTATTTTAGCCCCTAGAATGCTTTTGGGTGGCGAATCAAGCAAGAGTGCTTTAAGGAGGTAGCTGTCTCAAGTGGTCTCAATAGGGTCGCAAGTGCAAACTCATTCTCAAGCTGCTAGAGCTGCTCAAGAGGAGTGTCATAGTCAGAATGGTGAGTAAGAAGTTGGCAATTCTCCATGAGTGGAGGAAATGCAATCCGAAATGCTGATTATGGGAAAGCAAAAAAAGAAGAAGAAAATGTTTGCAATGAGGAAACTTGCCTCTATGTCGTTGAAACAAGCTTAGAGGAAGTCTACCAAGGCTAGTGATGACTTTTTAGGATAGAAGACTTGCAAGAGGTGGAATCTCGAGTTGACATGATGGAGTCCCAAGTCGATTGACTTATTATTCACACCAAGGAATCAATGCAGCATCTACAATAAGTAGTGGCTGATCTCACTGCAATAATTATAGGGTTCAAGAGAGCTTTACTTGTGGGCGGGGGCAATACCTATGTTGCTTCATCACAAAATTTGAAGGCATCCGAGTTGCACTGCTATGGGGTGCTAGGGATGCAAAGGAACTCAAAAAGTTTTATTCGACATGGAGTAGTACTTTCGGGCAACGAGGCTTGATTTTGAAGAGACCAACGTGTTGATCACGACCATATATTTGAATGCGGATGTCAAAATCTGGTGGCACACCCAATGGGAAGAAATCCAATACGGGCAATGTCGGGTGGACACATGGGAGGACTTGAAGCGTGAGTTTTGAACTCAGTTCTTGTCTAAGGATATTAAGTTCGTCGCCCATCGGAAGTTCAAACAACTTCGTCAAACCGGATTGTGTAGTAGTACTCGACAAGTTGCAGCTTTCGACATGGTTCAAAATTCACAATGTATTCCATGCGTGTATTTTAAAAGCCTACTATTCAAATCCGTAAGATGCTTTTAGAAATGTTAAATTTGACTACCCTCCACCTAAGTGTCTTATGAAAAGTGAGTTGAAACCATTTTAGCAGGTCTCAAGATACAGCACTGTAGTGAAGCAGATCGAGTATTTAATGAAGTGGTGAAAGATTCTCAAAAGCCAGTTGGGAGCTAGAAGATACGTTGCGACATGAAGAAAAAATCGTCAAAGCCTACTAGCCTTCGTTGATAGATTAAGTGGGGGAGAATGTCACAGATGGCCATCGCATGCTTGCAATACCTTTGTCAACATACCATTCATCGCTTATGTTTGCTTGTACAATTGTTTGACAATATGTTTTACTTAGATTCTGTGTGTTTCTCTTTGGTTTTTGTAAGCCTAGGTAGTTTGCAAGGTTGCACAGTGACCACTTATCGAACATGGGAAAACTGGGCCAAAACTGTCTTGTTTTCATATGTCCGGACATGATTTCTCAAGCCTACTATCCGGTGTAAAATGTCAGCCATCTTAGTTGTTGGAACCCTGAGTGGTACTGAGCTGGATGGGGCTTTAGAGTAGTATCGAGCCTTATTTAGATTCACAAGTTTATATGCAAAGTGTGCATAGACTTGCCCAACACCTCAATACCTGGGTGAGCGGTCATTTGTGGGCTTGTGGCTGTCTTTTTCTCTTCCAAAGTCCTTGTTTTCACCTTGCATTTCAAGTGTTTGTTGAATTGCTTGAGTGCTGTGTTTTTGAGCGAGACGTTGTGACCTCGTCTTTGAAACTAACCAACTTGTATATTATTTACAGGTCTCTTAAGACCTATGCGAGGTTACACTTAGGCTGACCTTTTATAGACGGATATCATAAAGGTGCCTCACGACTTCACAATTTTAGCTAAGTCCATGTCAATTCGATGCTAGTACTCAACTCTTATCTTATAAGGAATTCTTCTCCATGTCATTGTTTCATTTTCTCTTCCCTCTTTCTTACTACCAACCATAGTTGTTCCGCCAATGCCTTTTTTGCTGCCTCCACCATAACCAGCTCTATGCTGCCATCCACCAACCAATTGCACCGGCTTTGCATTTCTTAATTCATGGCCTTGTCAACATCTCCTTCCTCTCCACTAGCATGTGAATCTTTGCCTTCACCACCTTCCCATCCCACTTCTCTAAAATTTCCAACAGTAGTAAAGTTCCACAAATCCAAGTCAAGCTTCTCACTTTTCTCTATTTTTGACTTTTCTGAATACAACCCAATTCGATCAAAATGTTAAACAAATCACTGGGCAATCAAACAAGGAACTCTGATTCATGAGCTTGCATTACTGGACTTGATGAAGCTACAAAGAGATCATTATTGCAGGATCGATTAAATGATGATGTCTATTCTATCTGTCTCTATTTTCATAACTTTTGTCACTTATAAGCCAATTGAGCTAAATATTAAGTTCTCTCATTATGAAGTGTAGACCTGACATTTCTATTCACATAACCTCAAATATGTTTTTTGCCCATGAGAGATGAAAAGAAGCAACTAAAGCCCAAAAACGAAGTCTCGGTAAATGAATGGTGTTCCATGCTTTTCATGGGCTATATATCATCACTCAGTGATTGAAAGAGGTGCTCGAGCGCTCGCCTAGGCGCTCGGGCGAGGCGAGGCGAGGCTCGAGCGCCTCGCTAATGTCCCAGGCGGTGTGCTTCAAACAGGCGCTGCCTGGGCGCTCGCCCGAGCCCAGGCGCTGGGTGCTTCGGGCGAGTGCTTGGGTAAACCAAGTGACTGAACCAGGATTTTAGGTCCGGTTCGATCCTGGTTCGGTTGTTAGTTGGTTCAATCGAACCAACTAAATCGATATAACCCTTACCCAACCTTAACCCTTACCCAACCCTAACCTGTTGCCGCTGTCGCTCCCGATCTCGTTGCTCGTCGCTCCTGCTCCCGCTGCTGCTGCTCGTCGCTGTCGCTGCTCGCGCCTCCCGCTGCTCGCGCCTCCAGCGAGCCCTCCAGCTGCTCGCGCCTCCCGCGAGCCTTCCCACTGCTCGCGACTCCCGCGAGCCCTCCCGCTGCTCGCGCCTCCCGCGAGCCCTCCCGTTGCTCGCGCCTCCCGCGAGCCCTCCTGCGAGCCTTCCCGCTGCTCGCGACTCCCGCGAGCCCTCCCGCTGCTCGCGCCTCCCGCTCCCTTTCCCTTTCCCGCTACCGCTCGCCACTGCTTCCTCGTTTCTCCGTCAGGCTCAGTATACAGTATACTCTTAATATTAAGTTTATTTGAATTTTGAAATGATTAATTTTCAATACTGTTAATAGATTAATAATATATTATTTTGATTTTAATGTTGTTAATTTTTATTTTGATGTAAAATTTTATTGTTTTGAATTTTGAAACTTTTTGTTAATGTGACATTGTGATTTTGTATCTTAGATTTTCTTAATTTAATAGCATATTTTTATTTAAAATTTTAAATAATTATATTTATTAATTATATTATATATTTTTATATTTTAGCGCCTCGCTTCGCTCGGGCGAGCGCCTGGGCGAGCGCCTAGCGCCTCGTGCGTTTTTGGACTTTGGCGCCTTTTGACGCCTAGCGCTTTTTAAATCACTGGTATCACTTATTCATTATATACAGTAAAGATAAACATCAAAACTAGTGATAAAGGTTTGAAACTTTTGTAAAAGCTAAAGCCATAAACATAGATTATCATTGCAAATTCAATTAAAAACAATGTTAGCTTCAATCATAGAGTATAAAGCTCATGCTAAGGTGATGTTTTCCTCCATTCTTTGTACATTTTCAGTAATATCTGCTTTTTTTGTTTTTGTAGATTTGATGTGAGAGATAAATTTTATCTAGGTATAAGAAGGAATCACCTCATTCACGAAAGAATAGTAAGAAAGGTTGGACAAATTTACCAAAACTAAAATGTTTTTCCAGAGCATGAGAATAATAAAGATGATATTTGAGTTCCTTAGATTAGCTGCAGCCCTCCAAATATCTTATTTTGGTGTTTAAATCATCACCCTCATATCAACTTAAAATAATGCAGAATTTTTGGTGCCACAGGGTTGAAAACTCGGCTTTAGAACTCCATTTTTACTCTAGTTGGCCAAATCACTCTTTTGTCACATGAGAAACAGTGGTTTTGCTCAAAACTTTTCAGTTTAAGTCAGCACTGGAAAAACTGGTAGAAACTGAGTTCCAGACCAACCATTTCCATGGACAAATCTGCTTGTTCTCAATTGACTCACAGATGTACTTTATTAGTCCAGATATATCCTTTTATCTGTCATCTATTTTCTTCGCTTCAGTGGAGGGACTGTTAAGGCTTACAAGGCATGAAAAGCCGATACAAAAATTCACATTACATCTAGGTGGTATATCAACATGAGTGTAGAAGTAGTTGAAGTTTGTACTGATGTGATACTACAAATAGGAGATCAAGAGACATTTTGCTTAAGCAACATATATTTCTAAGAAATAATATTTTTCCTTCTGATCAGAACTCAGAAGGTCAATTACTTATCTTGATTATGGACTAAGGTTCTCTTTGAGCTGCCTAAAATAGTTCAGAATAAACGGAATTCCAAGATTATTCAAATCATTCGGCAGCATTTATATTTATAACTGGCAGTCCTGAATATCATGTTCCCAGAAATGACATATGCTACTTAACTACTACTATATGCATGCATAACTTGTCCATATCAATCTTCCAGGAACGGCATCAAACATTTCGTGGGGGATTTTGGAACTACTTCAGTATTGGTAAGAGTTCCTGAATTCCTAAAGATTAAATTGCAGATTATTTCTGACTGTAATTTTGTTTGAGGACTTCAAAGAAAATTGCATTTGTTAAAGGAATGTTAAGGGCTCAACTAATGTATCATAGATATGCTACTAAATCATATACATGAAAATTTAAATTGAACAAATAGTTATGGTGACATTATAACAGTTTCTTTTCATTATTCTACTTTTGTATTGATTGATTTATTCATATCACTATGCTTGATATATTGGTCATATATGCCAAAAGCCTGGTATTCTTGTCTAGATCCTCGTAGTACATGATTGTAACCATATCTTTACATTTTAGCATGGATGGGAATTTTAGGAAATTTATTTCATGTTATTTTCATTCAAAGAAAGTTTATGTTAAATTCCCATATGCATGGGGATGTAACTTTTGCATGCAAGCTATGTAATTTAACTATTGATGAATTAACATTGTTAGGATGAGATTTCTTAGTACAAAACTGAATAAATGTACTTAGATAAATCATTTGTATGCAGAAAACAAGAACTTGTACAAGTGTTGTTTGTCTGTATGATCCTTTTAGTAGGCTACTTTCCTTTTATTTGTGAAAAATTCTTTCTAAACTTGAGATGGAAACTTGTATTATGGAACATGCTGGGCTGTTTCTTCGAATGTTTTCTTTGCTGCTATTGCAATAGTCATGAATTTTGAATACCAGTTTGTATCAACTTGTGCACAGTGTAGCTGCTTTAGTGACATAGACTGACATTCTAAACATGTGTGTGGTATACTGAGGTATATGATATCATATTGATACCCCATACCAATTAGCTTGCTGGCAGGCTGGTACTTGGTACAGTTTGGTATATATAGTCTTGTTGGTTGTCAAGTTTTCCTTCAATTTTAAGTGGAAAATTAACTTGAACATTTTGGCTGGTAATTTTCTGGTTTCACAAGTCTGTACTTATGTGCCATTGGTTATGTCAAATGCATGTTTTACAGGAATGGATGCCCAAGTATCATATGCATTTCACCATAAGAGGAAGAAGCATCCTGAAAAGTTTAAGAACCAGTTAGCTAATCAGGTGCTCGTCGATTATTGCTGCTCATATCACCATTCCTATCCTTCATCTGTGTTTACTGTTTGCACTGATTGATTGTAAATCTAAAAATGGAAGTAATTGTTGTTGGTCACATTGGTTCCAGTGCACCCAACTTTGATGGATGTAATTAACAAAAGCACATGTTCCTGCAAAGGATGCCCCATGTATATTAAGCTTATCATCTTTGTTTCTGTCCTCAAATACCTTACTAAAGTTTCACCATTGCATTGGTGTTCCAGAGAACCTATTTAAAGCTTGGATGTACCCAGGGATGGTTTTGTACATCTCTTTTTCAGCCTACTTCAAGGTAACTTTGTGGCAATCTTTTAACAGATTCCCTAGATTTTGATAGCTTGAATAACAGTTGTTGTAATGATCATAACCATTCTCTTATGCTATCTGTTATAGTAAACTTAGCGATACACATGGTAAAAGTTTAATAATGTGAAGATTTATGCTTCTTTGTCTGGGAAAATGATTTATATAACCATACATATTGAATTGCACAATCTGGACAAGTTCTTTTTAGTTTGTGGCTGGCTATACATTATAATCATACATAAAATCTATTGTACTAGTCAAGATACATTATAAAACCTAAAGCAAGTCTTCGAATATCAACTGTATTGATTGGTATGAATTAGTATTTACTGGTCTGGCCAAGGATTAGTTTTGAAACATATTGATCATATCAGTATAATGCCATTTATTTTTTTATTATTTTATTCAATGATACTGAGCTATGTAGGTGATGTATACTGCCAACATACGGTAGTCCACTGAGTTACCAGAATCAGTACAGATCAAGACTTAAATCTTTGGCCAAAAGTCTTCTATAGTTCCAACTTTCAATACTGGATTAACATTAGGCACGCCATCTTGATCATGTGCACAATATGCAGAATTTCCACTTGTTTTAGATCATATAGAAGTCTTAGAATGTTGCTCTATATAATTTGTTCAAGTGACTGACACATTACAAAAACCAGTAACTAAATGTCAATCCATTGTAGAAGCTTTTTATATGGAAGTGGCAGCCATTTTAACTTAGTTGACTTGACATGATATAGTACCACTGAAAGAAATGAGTGTTTGTTAGACCAAATGAATATTGTGACAAGGCAAGTGACACTTGTGTAATTTGGATTTCCAATGAAGGACGGAAACATGTTGAAGATGACTATCAGTTCATTCAACAAAGGGGTTGAATAAGGTGAGAGAAATTGGCATGACAGATACGAAAGGATGAGGTCTACACATTGGTGCATTATGGTTTTCGGAAAAGCAAAAGCTAAAAGTTACTATTATAAAGGAGGTGAAGACCTCTTTACAGCATTAATGATATCATCTTGACTCAGATATTCACTTGCTTTTTCATGCTTTTTTTGTTCTTTGATATGGAACTGCTGTGATATAATTTTCCAGTCAAATCTCTAGCATCCTTGTTAGTCCATGACAGATAGCTTAATATTCTTCTTAAATCTATATGTAGGATTAATGTGATGTTATATTGTGTTGGTAGAATGAGGTGAACTACCTCAGGATGTTATTGCACATGTAAGCCACTTGCAGACCTAGCTTAATAACCTAATCAGGGCAGGCCTAACCATGCCGCGCTGGAATTATTGATAGATCATGTTTTCCTTGGATCCTAATATATGTCAAATATCACATTCAACTAGTTCCATACTTGGTTACTAAGAAAAGCATGATATCATATTTATGAACAGTCCCTGCTATCAATATTAACTTGTATTTATGGCTACATCCACTCTATATCTTGTTGGATTAGTAGGTTACTCAAATTATGACATATGGTATGAGAGCAACTCTATGGAACTCTACTTGGGGAATGATACACGTTTCCTAATGCAGTCTAATATGGTGTAAGGTCAGGTTGGTCCAATTGATCTCCATTCAAACTCTAAAGGAGACCTTGAATTGGAAGGGTGAGATTAGGATATCTTGGTAACCTATAGCATGAACTGAGAAATGCATGATCTACTAATAACTTGGTTTCATTTCTTTCTTAACTGCCCCTCTTTTGTCTCAGCTCTTTGCATTCGTTATTTGGTATTTTGTTTTAAAATTTTGTTACTTTTTTCCAATATAATGAAATGAATGGGAAGTATTTCTGTTTTTTAAAGGAAAAAGAAGGGTTAGTAGGTCACTGGGGCTGTGACATGTATAATATAATTTCACAAACAACCTCATCAACCAAATCTAGACTGTTGTTTGGTGTTAATGAGTAAGATGCACAAGATTAATGAGAAACGTTTACTTAAAGGCTTCGTTTTATTGGCTGAATTGTGATTGTTCATTAAAAATGTGTGTTCTTTTTCCTGAGAAATTGGATTAACTATGATTAGCGTGTGTTATTTTCTGTTGGACATAGTTTCTTAGAATATTTTTTGTTCAAATACAGGAACATAGCTTGTCTTGCAAAGGTCAAGATCATGAAAAAGACTGGCCATTGGGAAAAGCTTCATATTCCTAACAGGTGAAATTTTAGCTGCTTTTCAATTGAAGCATTGCAATTGCCTTCATTGAGTGCAGCAGTACATTACTCCCTACCAATGACTAAAAGAATGACTTAAAATATCTATCTATTTAGTCATGGTAGTAGAGCATTTCTTATTTTTCTGATATTGGGATGCTTGGCTATGATTAAATTGTTTTATATTACTCTGCAGTCTGCATGATTGTTTGTGATCCTTTAATGGCTTAGTCCTTTTATGTTTTTTTTCCAATTATCAAAGATCGAGTTATACAATTCAGGAGTCTGTTATTTATTTATCATGATTTTTGTTTCTTCAGGCCTTCTGTTTTTCAATTGCCTCCCATATTTAACATTTGTATTTAGTCCAACAAGCACAAGATAAGGTTCTTTTCTTCCTTTTTTTTCCTCAATACTAAGATGTGACTTAATTCATGAAGCACCTTCTCTCTCTCTCTCTCTCTCTCTCTCTCTCTTTTATATATATATATATAAAACTGTGTTCAGCTTCATCTCTGTTAGGACTCTAACTAGGAGAGTCCTAATTGAGAGGGACATTCATGTAAAACCTACCTAAGCCGACCCCTATTAAAGAGGTGAAGTGGCCGGCTAGGGTTAGGAGGTTATTTCTTAGAGAAGAATAAGGAGTTGTAAAGGAATAGGAGTCTTGAGTAGGAGTCTTATTAGGAGTTGGTTAGAAGTAGGAGTCTTGAGTAGGAGTCCTATTAGGAGTTGGTTAGAAGTAGGAGTCTTAAGTAAGAGTCCTATTAGGAGTTAGGGTTTAGAAGCCCTATAAATAATCATGTATTCCACCTCTTTTCATAAGCAATAGATGAATCTTTTCTGCAGCCTTTGAGTAGCAACTTAGAGGGAGGAACCCCTATAGAGTTGCAAGGAGGCCGATCCCCTAAAAAGATCAACCCCAAGTTTAGAATCTGCAAGGGTTCTAACACCTGGTATCAGAGCAGCGTTCTTGGCATCTCGCTGCCCTTCCACTGCCATCCATCAACCCTCCACAACCGCCCAAAGCAATTCCCACAATTGCTTAAAAGATCGTCGCCAAATTCTACCGTCATCTCCACCACTGCAGATCATCCTTTGATCTCCTCGTGAATTGTAACAGGTTCTGGTTTCCTACCTTACTGCTGCTGCAATTTAGTTATCCTTATTCGAAAATCCAAAAAAAAAAACTGTTCCTATATTGCTGCATAAACCTTTCGTCACAAAGTTTTCATCTCTACGACGAAAGATATATTGTAGAATTCCAACCGCATAGCACCATCTGTTTGATCTTGCTACTGTGCTTTTTTTATCCAAATTTCTATGAAATTTTTATGACATCTTTGACACTTTCTAACAGCAGATTTTCCTTTAGTTTTTTCAAAAAATTCTCAAAATAAACCATTGATCTTTTACGTCTAATCTGCTATACTTGAAAATCTGCACTGTAAAATTTCAACCGCATAGCACTATTTGTTTGATCTTGATACTATATTGTTTCTATCCAAATCTCTACGAAATTTTTATGATAGCTTTGACACTTCCTAACAGTGGATTTCCCTTTGGTTTCATCAAAAAATTCTCAATATAAACCACTGATCTTTTACGTCCAATCTGCTATACTTAAAAATCTGTGCTGCAGAAAATTTCAGCGGCATATTATTGCCTTAACCCATCTATTTGCAATCTTTTTTTGAATGAAATTTCTTATACACTTCATAGATCATCTTGGCTTCCATCTAAGATTGATATATTAAGGAATTCATCTCTAAAAATGATTTTGTGTTGCTGCAAATTTTCATCATAACCCGCTGAAATTTTTCGACGACAATTCTGCTATCGCAACTTGCACCAATTTTCTTGCTGTTATACTGCCGAAATTCTCTTGATTAAATTAGACATCCTTGCTGTTATATAATCTGTGATTTTGCTATCAATTCTCTCCTCAATTCTCTTAAGTTTTTGGTAGAAATTACATCGAGAAACCATTGTTTCTTCGACGACAATTCTACTCTTACAAGACAGCACATACTTGCTGCAACTTCCACTGATTTCTATCAAACCTTTGCTGCCATCTACCACAGATCCAAAACTTTCATTAACAGCCCTAAAACTCCGCTAAACCACACCCTCAAACTGCACCCAAAACTGCCACAAAACAAGTCTAAATCGTAGCCTACATCCACCGATCCACCAACCCTTTCGACCATCACTTCTCTCAACCTATACATGCCTTTAACCTAACAACAAAAGAGAGATCTTAACATCATAGATTTGGAGGCATATACTATGGCATCTAAGGAGGCAATCAATGCTAAATTCGAAGCTTTGGAGGCGCGAATGGAGGATAAGATTCGGACGCTCTTTACCGAACTCAGATTGGGCCGACCACTAAGCCCGAAGAAATCACATCAAGAAGAGAGCTTTGCCCAATCACACCAAGCCCAAAGATATGACTTCCAAGAGAGGGGAAGCTCTATGACCAACCCCAACTATCCATGCATGAGAGTAGATTTCCCTAGATGGGAAGAAGGAGACCCGATTGGTTGGATCTCGTGCGCGGAGCGATATTTTCGGTACTATAAAACCGCGGATGCATCTTTGGTGAAAATTGTAGCTATACATCTTGAAGGGGATGCTATACTGGTTTGACTGGTTTGAACATACTTATGGAGTCCTTTCATGGCGACAATTCAAAGAAGGACTGCTGATCCGCTTCAAATCAACCGATTACGAGAATATTGACGGACAACTAGCAAAGATCCGACAAACCTCTACCATTCAGGAGTACCAAACCAGGTTTGAAAGGTTATCTAATCAAACTCATGATTGGTCTCAAAAACAACTATTGAGGACCTTCATCGAGGGCTTGAAGCCGGAGATCCGAGGAGAAGTTAAAGCGCGACAACCATATACGCTTATGGCAGCCATCTCTTTCGCACGACATCAAGAGGAGCAATTGAATCATGAAGCTCGGAGGACTAGGGTCGCTCCTCAACCAGTAATATTGAAGCCCTCAGCCCCCCCTACTGTCGACCAAGTCCCTACACCAAAGAGGTTAACAAGAGAAGAGCTTCGGGAGCGATATGCGAAGGGGTTATGTTGGCATTGTGACGAGCCGTGGAGCCGTGAGCATCGTTGTAGTAAAAGGAGACTTCTTATGATTGAACCAATAGAAGAAGAGGTCATTGAATATCCAGAAAAGAGCCTTGAATATGAAGAAGAAGATGTAGAAGAAGAGCCACAATCGACCGAAGTTACGGTACATACACTAGCCGGCTACTCAAACCCGCAAATGATGAAAGTTGGAGGCCTTCTCAAACAACAACCGATCACTGTTCTCATCAACACGGGCAACACTAATAACTTCCTAAACAGTAAGGTTGCTGTCCATATGAAATTACCTATTGAGAATTGCAGCAGGTTTGTCGTTAAGGTCGCCAACGGACGGATTTTGAAGTGTGATAATAGGTGCCCGCAGGTGAAACTGTTGCTGCAGGACCAAGAGATAATTGCAGATTTCTTTCTCCTCCCTCTTGATGATCATGAGGCCATAATCAGAATTAAATGGTTGATGACATTAGGTGATATTTCTTGGAATTTTATGCAACTAATTATAAAATTTTACAGTAAGGAGAAACAAGTGATACTGCACGGGAAACGTGAGGGCGACGTAACGATGATTTGCGCACAACAAATGGAGAAGGTTTTGCATAAAGCATGTAAGGGCTTTTTGGTACAACTTGAGCAGCAAATTAAAGGAGAGCCAATAGAATTTGAAGATCCAAACCTATTTCCTTTGCTTGCTGAATTTTCAGATATATTTGACGAGCCGCACAACCTACCTCTTACTCGTCGGCATGATCATTGTATAATGATTTTTCCAGTCAAATCTCCAGCAAATACTCAGCCATATCGGTATCCACATCTCCAGAAGGATGAAATAGAAAGGATTGTAAAAGAGATGCTGGAAACAGGAGTTATTCGGCCAAGTTGCAACCTCTACTCTTCACCGGTGCTACTTGTACGCAAGAAGGACGGAACATGGCGAATATGCGTTGATTACCGAGCTCTCAATGGCATAACCATCAAGGATAAATACCCTATTCTAGTAGTAGATGAATTGCTAGATGAAAGGGAGCACAAATCTTCACAAAGCTGGACCTTCAATCCGGGTATTATCAAATACGAATGTATGAAGAAGTCATACCGAAAACCGCCTTTCGAACACACAACGGCCACTACGAATTTTTACTTTCTTCAACAAAAGGTGAAATATCTTGGGCATATCATATCAGAGGAAGGTGTGACGGTGGACCCCTTCAAAATTGAAGCAATGCAAAACTGGCCTACCCCGAGGAACATAAAATTGCTACATGGCTTTCTGGGTTTAACAGGCTACTACCGTAAGTTCGTGAAAAACTATGGAAAGATAAGTGCACTACTTACTTCCTTACTAGAAAAAGATATCTCCCAATGGTCGGACAGAGCCTTCATTGCCTTTGACAAACTTAAGGCAGCCATAACGACGACGCCGGTGCTAGCGCTACCAGATTTCAATCGACCCTTCATCATTAAGGTCGATGCATCTGGAGACAGAATGGGAGACGTTCTCATGCAAGATGGTCGACCACTCATATACATTAGCAAGACATTGTCTCCCCCCGATCAAAACATGTTAACATATGATAAGGAGATGCTCGCCATTGTGCGTGCAGCAACGAGGTGGAGACCCTACTTGATTGGCCGACGATTTCAAATTAAAACCGACCATAAAAGCCTCAAGTACTTTTTGGAGCGAAAGATATCATCCCCTGAGTAGCAAAAATGAGTAACAAAACTTCTTGGATTTGATTATGAAATAACTTACAAAAAGGGGAAAGAGAATGTTCTTGCAGATGCGCTTTCGCAGCTACCCGAGCAAGTTGAAGTTTCGGCCGTTTCACTTCCGATGGAATGGTAGGAAAATTCAGAGACTAGTAAGATTATAAAAAAATTGGAGGAAGCACCAAGCCCCATGGCTCATTACAATTGGGACTCAAAAGAATTACACTATAAGGGACGCATTGTGCTTATGATAAATTCTACTTTCATTTTCACGAGTAGATTTTGGACAAAGTTATTCCATATGCAGGGTACTAAATTGAAAAGGAGTATGGCATATCACCCACAAACCGACGGCCAGACGGAAGTTGTAAATAGGTGCTTGGAGACAACCCAAAGCCACCCACCAAATATGACTACCCAAGGAGAACTTCAGACTCAGCCAAGTGCCATTATCGATCGACGGATCGTGACTCGACGACGACGATCCACTACTGAATTGCTAATACAGTGGGCAAACCTACTAACAGAAGATGCCACTTGGGAGAACTATGATGATTTGAAGATCAAATTCCCAAAATTCATGAATCGTCAGCCTTGAGGACAAGGCTGATTTGAAGAGGGCGGGTTTGTTAGGACTCTAGCTAGGAGAGTCCTAATTGAGAGGGACATTCATGTAAAACCTACCTAAGCCGACCCCTATTAAAGAGGTGAAGTGGCCGGCTAGGGTTAGGAGGTTATTTCTTAGAGAAGAATAAGGAGTTGTAAAGGAATAGGAGTCTTGAGTAGGAGTCCTATTAGGAGTTGGTTAGAAGTAGGAGTCTTGAGTAGGAGTCCTATTAGGAGTTGGTTAGAAGTAGGAGTCTTAAGTAAGAGTCCTATTAGGAGTTAGGGTTTAGAAGCCCTATAAATAGTCATGTATTCCACCTCTTTTCATAAGCAATAGATGAATCTTTTCTGCAGTCTTTGAGCAGCAACTTGGAGGGAGGAACCCCTATAGAGTTCCAAGGAGGCCGATCCCCTAAAGAGATCAACCCCAATTTTAGAATCTGCAAGGGTTCTAACAATCTCATTACTAAATTCATCATGTGTTCAAAAACAAATAGTTTTTCTTCCAATGTTTTTCCAAATCATAGATAAACTAAAATTAGACTCTTGAATTCTGATAAGTGATGGACTTACAATTAGTTGACTAAAGTATCTGGTAATGGAACATGAAAGTGGTTTTAGAAGTCTGGGCACTTTTGAATTTAAAGAAATTTGGTTACATTTGCCTCCATTATTTCCCTCAATCCTTCTGTCTGACCTGCATCTATTAGGTCTGCTACATTTCTTTACCCTCATGCATCTTGTCTAGTCTCTTAATTGGGCCTAACAAGAATCTTCATTGACATGCTTGTATTTTGATCTTTAGTGTCCACCTCTTTGCATCTTTAGTTCTTCTCATGAAATCATTCATTTCAGTTGTTGGCTGCCCAGGTAATTTTATAATTTGTTTCCATTTACCTTGTGTGTGATTCTTTGAAAATAGAACTGACATTAGACTATGAAGTTTCAAATATTGAGTACATAAATTTTGATGACAATCATTTCAAAAACTGTCATGTAAAGTGGTCTTTCTAGAAGATGCTTCGATGAGTACTCTGATGGCAAACAACTTGAGCATTTCTGCTATTAATCACACACGGTGTAACTGTAAATAAATTTCTCTACACAATGATAAATGTATTTCTTGGTGATGAATACATAACCATTTAGGAGAGGAGAATTGCTTCTGAAATTTCCTGGGATGAGACCCACATATCAGGTTTGTGAGACGAATTTTTACCTTGAAATATTCAGGGTTGACTCACCTCTCCTAGAAAGTTTTTCCATTTGAATTCTGAAGGATATTGGTGGGTCACTTCTAATTACAGTTCAATATGCAGCATCAGGTCGATTGTTTGTCTGAACTTGCCCAGCTTTTCTGGTGGATTGAATCCTTGGGGAACACCAGATAAGAAGAAACAGCGAGACGTCGGTTTTTCCTCTTGTAAAGTGTTATACATTGATTTTTCAATTGGGGAAAGAATGTTTGGAACATTTCTTTTTAGTTCTAAATTATCATATCCTACAGCGGGATTTGACTCCACCATTTGTTGATGACGGCCTATTAGAGGTAGTGGGTTTCAAGGATGGTTGGCATGGACTTCTTCTGCTTGCTCCTGGAGGGCACGGGACTCGTCTTGCACAGGTATCTGGTTCACAACAGCTTATATCAGAACAGCTTTTCATCAAATCAACATCATGCCTGAGGATAATATCAGCATGCCATATACGATGATCACTTCAATATTTTTCTTGTGATCTACATTAATAATGTACTCTTTCTACGTCTAGGCTCGTGGTATTCAGTTCAAGTTTCGCAAGGGTGCTGGTGATCATGCATACATGAGAATTGATGGAGAACCTTGGGAGCAGCCTTTGCCACAAGACAAGGACGAGGTTGTGGTAGAGATCTCCCAACTGGGTCAAGTCAGTATACTTGCAACAGATAATTGCATAGCTAAAAGTGTTTATGATGTCTCAACACAACCTGATGAAGACTCGACCAGTGAAGATTCTGACAACAGCTACTCTGAGGAGAGGAAGAATTTCGGAGCAGCAGATGCATTCAGATATTATGATGATATTGATCGTACTTGTATTAGTTAGTCCGTACTTGGCCTTTTGATGTAACCAGTTGTGGTTTACAACCTTTCACCAGCCGCAGTATTTTGACCAGGACACCGTTGGTGGATAAGCAGTTCTTTTTCTCTGTATATATGTGTAATATGTATCTTACCAAAGGATTTTCTTATAAAGAAAGATTATTAACGAGCTCAATGCAGATTTGCAGTTGTCTTGGTTTACTTTACAACACCTCAAGGTAAGGTAGGTAGAGGGGATAGCTAAGTTGGAAGAGTGGCATACTGAAAGAACTGAAGGTTGTGTTCAATCTAAGCTCACAGCATGTATATATTTTCTATTAATTCTATGCAAAAATTGCATGCTAAAAAATTAATATTAAAACATTGGTCATTTTATTTTGGCCAACGCAAACTATAGTCTGATTTCATTTTCCCAACATAAACTATATTCTGATTTTAACTTTCCCAATACAAACTATTCTGACTTGGACAACTCAAAAAGGCAACTTGGCTACTACCTACATATAAAACCTTACAAGCGTCAATCACATAATTACCCATTTAATCCATTAAAAAACTATATATAAATTGGATGATTTTCCTAAACAAAACTAATGTTGTTTTTATTTCCTAAGAGCATATCCATATTAGTTTCTTTCTCATATAGCCTTTTTATTTTTAAATGATAAAATTACCTCCAACTACCATTTATTTATTTATTTGTCTCCTTCCATCTTCAAACTCATTCAATTGAATCAATCTATTCAATTGAACTAATTCAATCAACCTAAAACTTGGACCAGTTCAAAACAAATAATATCAAATAAAATATTAATGTATTATTTATATTAATATAAATAATCTATAATTATATAAAGGGTGAATCTAAAAAAAAACCTATAATTTTGGAAACTTCCTACAGAGTGCCCCTAATTTAGAAATTTCTTACCATTTTCTTACTTTTTAGAAAGATAATATTATCCTTCTAGAATTCGTTGGGTTCACATAGAATTAAACCGAAGAAAAAATCGATTTATCTTAAACCGATTTTGTTACCATACACCGTATAATGTTTTCATTTACCAATCGACACGACCAGTGGTGAATGACATTCCACCTCTCGTGTTTTTCCTATTCCTTGACTGCATTGAGTTCCTATGTCGAAGGGTTTAGGGTTTATGATTACCACAAGGAGTATCAAGCTTGGTATCGAGTTCTAGCAACGAGGCTTTTAGGGTTCTAGCGTACTATCGCTAGAGCACCCCTCTTAACTATGGTGTGGGGTTCCTTCTTTGTCATCTATCTAGCTAGTCTTCATTTCTCAAACAACATTTCTAGTCCCCAGGTCATTTGTATGAATATTAGGATGCTTGTTACTCTTGCATTGATGTTTACTGTTCTAAAATTTGTGAAGCTAGCTCGTAAGCTCTACTACTATCGTAGTGTTCTAAAAAATGTTGGTGGACACAAGATTTTTTTAGGATTCAATATGGTACTAAGAGGGGGTGAGACGAGGGATGAATTAGTACAGTGATAAAATTACAGTTGTGATTCCAAATCTTTCCGAGTTGATAAAAACATAATGAAGAAATCGTATCGATTAAATGAATAATACAGAGTGCAGCTAAGTAATGAAAGTAAGCAGTAAGGAAAGAACACATTGAATTTATAGTGGTTCGGTCGTTGTGACCTATGTCCACTTCCGATTCCTCCTCTGTTGAGGTTACCAGCGTCCACTAATGGTCTTCCTTCAATAGACGAAGACCAACCACATTCTTACAACACTTTCTTCTATTTTGGGTTTAGGAGGCAACCCTTACAAACCTCATACCTCACTTGAATGATCACAAGACTTAGAAAGGGAGGAGGAGGATACTTAGCACTTTTACAATACTTTCACATCCCAACACTTCAAGATTTTGTTCATACTTTGTTACTTCCTTATGTAGAAAAGATAGCATATTTATAGGCCCCAATGACTTCAAAATTGGAGCAAAAAAGTGTCTCATCCCGGGTTTTCGGTGTACTAGCGGTACTACCGCATAGTCTGGCGGTACTATCGCCTGATAGAGCCTCGGAGACTAGCTCTGGCGGTACCACTGCCTGGCAGCATTAATTGCCAATGGTACCATTGCCTAGACCACCTAGAAGGCTGAGCCTCCGATAGTTCCACCGCCCACTCTAGGTGGTGCCACCGCCTGATAAGGTTCTAAGTGGCCTAGTGGGCCTTCCATCCGACCTAACTCAGTCTTGTTTTAGGCCTAGTTGGCCCTTAACTGAGTTAGTAGGATTTTCTCATAATCTTAACTCAATCTAAGTTCTAATTATGATAATTAAGGCATTAACTAAGCAATCATTGTTCGGTATGTCAATTGTTATTTCGGCGAAGTCTCGACGAACTTTCGATGAACTCTCGATTAGCTTTTGGCGAACTCCCGACAAATTCTTGGCGAACTCCCAACGAACTTTTAGCAAACTCCTAACGAACTCTCAATGAACTCCCAACAAACTCTCAGCGAACTCCTGACAAACTCTCGGTGAACTCCCAATGAACTCTCGACGAACTCTCAGCAAATTCCTGACGAACTCTCGGCGAACTCTTGACAAACTCTCGGTGAGCTCCCGATGAACTCACAGTGAGCTTTCGGCACATCATTCGAATCTTCGACGTATCGTCTGATCTTTGACTCCGACCCAACATCTGTTTATGCCTTATTATCGTAGTTAATCCTGTAACACTCTTCTCAACATATGGATTAGATCAATAATTTATTAATTGATTTCATCATCAAAATTTGAGATTCAATAATCTCTCTCTTTTTTATGATGATAACCAATTGATAACGGAGTTAACCTTAACTCCCCCTATTTATATGCCATATTGAGATAAAGCAAACTTGAATTCAAAAGGAATCATGACCTTTGAATTTAAGTGAAATAATTTTGATCTCTACGATCGAATGCAATATATCAAATCAAAATTTTATATGTTGTGCATCATTTATAGTTTTAAATTAAAACATGTACAATTTCAAAACATTACATTTCATCCTCATTTCATGTATGATATAAAAAATAAATCAACATCACTTTGGGCATAACATGCATGATACATTCATTATTTCATGATACCAAACATTCATCGTTTCTCCCCCTTTGTCATCAACGAAAAGGAGAATCATTTAACAATGCAAGTATTTTAAACTATTCAAGTAAGTTTTATACCAATTTATCTAATAAGCTAACAAATTTGTGAAATGAGAAGTTAAGCAAAAACTTTACATGATAACTACTTTTGTTTCTTGAAATTGGCAAGCTAGCTTTATTGCTTTAGATGTGAAGTACCTTTTGGTGTAAGTTTCTTTCTTCCTTTTGTCATAAGAATAGGAAGAAGAGTAAGAGAGGAATTCATTTATCATAAGAAAAATCAAGTTATAAGAACAAAATCCATGAAAGGATTTGAACCATGTCAAATCCATGAACAAAATCAAATTCACGAAAAAATTAGTTTCATTGAATCAAGCTTCTACTTTTGCAAAGAGAAATGATTCATTAAAAAATCAAAATGTGCATACTAAAGATTTATGAATCAAATCCCTTTTCTTGTAAATAGAAGGAAGAAGAATTCATAGGAATTGATTATTTCATAGAAGATCAAGTCATTAATCCAAAGATCCATGAATCAAGGTTCTTCCTTTGCAAATAGAAGGAGGGACTCATGATCATCACATGAAAAATAAGGAATCAAGTTATGAATATCAAAAGTCTATGAATCGAATCTTTTCTTTTGTAAATAGCAAGAGGAAGGATTTATAGAAAATGATCTTAATTTAAAAGGAAAATTCAAGTTACAAAAAATTGAGAAATCCAAAAAGCTTATAAAGGAATTCATGTATTTGGAAGGTTTAACATGCCTAATTCTCTTCTAATAAAATCAAATTATTCCTCGTTCAATGGTTTTGTAAAAATATCTACTAATTGATGCTTTGTATTAATAAATTCTAAAGATATGTCATGATTATTAATATGATCTCTAATAAAATGATGCTTAATATCAATATGTTTAGTTCTAGAGTGTTGAATGAGATTTTTTGTTAAAAATATTACACTAATGTTATCATATTTTATAGGTATATTTTTTAAGTGAATTTCATAATATTCTAAATTATTTTTCATCCATATAACTTGTGCACAATATGCACCTACTGTTATATACGCAACTTCAATTGTAGATAATGCAACCGAGTTTTGTTTCTTGGAAGACCAAGAGACAAGTGTATGACCTAAGAGTTGACATGTTTTTGATGTACTTTTTTTATCTATTCGATAACTAGCAAAATCAACATCGATATAAGCAAATAACTCAAAGTTTTTAGAATTTAGATACCATAGTCCTAGATTAGGAGTTCCTTTTATATATCTAAAAATCCTTTTAACAACTTTTAAGTGAGATTGCTTAGGATTAGATTGAAGTCTAGTACATAGTCCAACACTAAACATGATATCGGGTCTAGTTACTATGAGGTATAATAAACTACCTATCATACCCCTATAAGTCTTTTGATCAAAATATTCTCCATTAATGTCCATATCTAATTTTGTAGAAGTGCTTATTGGTGTATTAATAGCCTTAGCATTATCTATATTAAATCATTTTAATAGATCTAAAGCATATTTTATTTAACTAACAAAAAAATTCATCACTAAGTTGTTTAATTTGTAAACCTAAGAAAAAAGTTAATTCCCGCATAAACTCATTTTGAATTCATGGCTCATACTATTGGTAAAAGATTCATATAAATACTCATTTGAAGATCCGAAAATGATATCATCAATATAAATTAGAACAATGAGAAATTTATTTTTAAAATATTTAATAAACAATATAGTATCGACCTTGTTAGGAACGAGTCGGCACTAAGAGGGGTGGGGGGGTGTGAATTAGTGCAGCGGTAAAATATGTCTTCAAATCAGTTTCGAAAAATCTCTTCGTACGATGAAATCGATTTCAGAAATGCTTAACTTTGAAAGCAAAGTAAGAGTGTATTGAATGTAAAGCAAGTAAGGAGGTAAAGTGGTTTGCAGTAAAAAAAAATTGCTCAAAGTAAAATGCAAACCAGATTTTAGAGTGGTTCGGTCGTCGTGACCTACATCCACTTCACCGATTCCTCTTCCGTCGAGGCCACCGGCATCCACTATCAATCTTCCTTTAATAGGCAAAGATCAACCTCCTTCTTACACCCCTCTTCTCTTTTTACCGGGTTTAGGAGACGACCCTTATAAGCACTCACTCCTCTCACAAACTATTCTAACATTTAGACTAGAGGAGGATTCTACAAGAGATTTCTGTAATGTTTTTTCCTTTTTAAATTCTTTGTGCTTATGTGTTTTTAAATTCACTATGTCTTATCCTAGGTTTCCTAGGTACTGGTGGTACCACCGTCATTCCTGGGTGGTACCACCACACAAGAATCCTGGGGTGCTGTTCCCTAGGTGGTGCCACCGTCGGCCCTGGCGGTGCCACCGCTGGCCAGGGTTTTAGCACCTGTTAGGATCAAGAGCACTAAGAGGGGGGGGGGGGGGGGGTGAATTAGTGCAGCGGAAATTTTTCAGCGATTAAAACGAAAGCTGCGTTCGTTCGATAAAAACGATTTCGATGTGAAAGTCGATTCTAAGATTACTTTAACTTGAGATTAAGCGAGATGACATTAAAGTAGATCTATGAAGGTAGTTTGTAGTTTATGATGGAAAGCAGAATACAAGCGCAAACTGAAATGCGACGTTCGTACGATAAAAGCCGATTTACGTCCTAACGCAGATTTAGAAAATTCTGAACTTAGAAACTTATTCGTAAGATCGCAGAAGGCAGTAAACAGTTATGATTGAAATCAAAACGTAAACGTAAACTGAAATATGATGATCGTACGAAAAAAGCCGATTTACGTCTAAACGCAGATTCAGAAAGTTCTGAACTTAGAAACTCGTTCGTAAAATCGCAGAAGGTAGTAAGCTATTGAGAAGTTTACAGTGAAGGTAAAATGCTCAAAGAAAATACAAACTGAGATTTAGAGTGGTTCGGTCAATCTTGACCTACTCCACTTTTGGCTTCCTCCACCGACGAGGTCACCAACGTCAACTAGAGGCCTTCAATAGGCGAAGGCCAACAACCCTTTTACAGATTCACTCCTTTTGACGGGCTTAGGAGACAACCCTTACAAAAGTTTTCTCTCCTCTCTTTACAACTCAAACTTTGAAGAACAGAAGGAGGAGAACTTTTGGTCTTTACAACAGTTTTGAGCTCTAAGAATCACAGAAAGATATCAAGATTTCGAGTGTAAGTTCTTGCCTCCGGCGCAACTCCTGTTGCATGTCTTTCTTCCATCGTAGTTAATCTTGCACACTCAAAACAAAAACTTCGATCGAGACAATTAATCCTAAGCAATTAACCAAGTTGTCCGGTATGTCATTGGTCCCTCGACGCTTCGTCCGATTCTTCGACGCATCGTCCTTTCCTGCAGCCTATTGCCCAATCGGCCAGTTGACTCTGCAACTCCGATATCCTTAGCACAATACCCGCTCTTCTTAGCCCGATGCCCGAGTCCATGGCCCGAAGCCTTCTATCGATACGTCGACCGATCCACCGGACCGACGTCCAATCTTCTGACATGTTCCTCCAGCACAACATGATTTTCCTGCTAAATTATCTCATCCTGATCGAAGTATCCTGCGTTACTCAAAACACATATTAAATCATAAACATATATCAAGTGGTTTCATCATCAAAATACGAGATTCAACAATCTCCCCCTTTTTGATGATGACAACCACCTAATGACGGAGTTAACCTTAACTCCCGAAGTTTAAACAAACTCCCCCTATCAATATGCCATATTGATAGAAACTCTTAGATTCAAAAATCTAAGCAATATGTCATCATAATCTTATGCATAACATGTCATGTCATCAACATACTTCTCCCCCTTTGTCATCAACAAAAAGGAGAAGTACCACAATCAAGTGTTTGTGATATAAGTTTAACTCATTGCATGAAAAACATAATATCTATTGTTATCATCATGCAAGTTTGCTATCATCAAATGGTAAGATATCAACATGTAAAATTGCGATTCAAGTTCTTGATATATCTTAACATGATATGACATTCATAGCACCTATTCATATAAATGCTGCTTTTGATATCTCATCATAATATGACATTCATAACATCTATTCATATTCTTCAAATATGGCACTCATAGTATCAATTTATATATTTCTCCCCCTTTGTCATCAACAACAAGGAGAATGATATAAGCAAATTTTAAATATAAGTGCGATGCCATAAGTTGGTTCATGTCATTTTCCAACAGTGAGTGATAGGATACCAATTATGCAAACATCTCGAGGAAAACATGACATGGAGATAGCTTTTATTGCTTCTTCCTTTTTATTTGTTATCTTTTTACATGAAGGAGGAAAGCCATATGTGAAGTTCAAATCGATAAGATATTAAAACACACTTCATTTTTGCAAGGATTAAGATATGTAAGTGAGTCAAATCCTTGTATGTAAAAATATCTTCCTTTTATAAGAGGGAATCATCAAATATGTTTCTCGAAATATATTTTTCACATGATAAGTGCATTTGCTAAATGATTCCATATGTCAAAAATCAATGATGTGAATTAACTTGATATGACATATGCTTGTTAAGTTCGGAAGAGGATAATGTATCAAGAAAATCCAAAAATAAAATTTGACACTTTCATACATTCGGACAGGGTTTTACTAGAGATATTCAATTACAATCATGAAGGTAAAACATGTTTATTATCATGGAAATTTTTATATTCAAGCACATAATTTCCAACATGTAATCATGACAAGTAATTGTGTAAAATCATTATGGCAATCAAGTGATTTGATCATTCAATCAAAAAAGTCTGAAAAATAATTTTAACACGTTTAATCATTCGGATATATTTTTGCTATAGTTTTTCAAATATAATCATGAAGATAAGGCATGCTCATCATCATGGTAGTATGATAGCAAGTTTACCATATACAAGCTAGCAAAAATTTTCTACATTTTAAGGCCCGCAAGCTAGCAATTTTGAGATGTTCAAGAAAGCAACTCTTGCTTCTTGAAATATAAGTTTTGCTAGATGTGCAAGTTAACTTTTTGCTTCTTGAGATAGGCAAGATAGCATTCCTTGGTGATGTTCAATATAGCTAAGTTCTACATCATGCAAGCTAGTGAATTTTATAACATTTTAGAACATGCATAATCACCAAAGCATCATAAATTTTAATGATGTGCAAAATTACAAATTTTGCATGATTGCATTTGTGTGTCTTGAGATTTGCAAGATAGCACTTCTTGGTGATGTTCAAGATAGCAATTTCTTTTCTTTTGAAAAGTGCAATTTTTGCTTTCTTCTTGAATTGTGCAAGCTAGCTATCTCCCCTTTAGTCATTGTCAAAAAGAAGGGAAAAACCCTTTACATCAATTTTTAAATCATGACAAAGGTTAGTATCAATAACATTTGTGCATCATTATATTTTCAAATTAAAACATGCACATTTTCAAAACATATAAACTCATTATTATATGCATGATTCCAAATTATCATTCATATTATTTCAATCATTGTTTCACTCATCACTATAGCTTATCATGCATAATATGTAAAACCATCTAACATGATATAAACATTTATTTATTTAATTTTTTAAGCATTCATGATACACATCATACATTATCATAATAAAAAGCATATGCATCATTCCAAATCATAAATATTTCAAATCATCATGGTATTAATTTGTCACATTGCATCCTACCATGCATGATCGAAACTTCTCATTTGCATACATCAAAATAAATTCATGAATATCTCATGCATTCATATCATCACTTGAGGAATATTGAAAAGAAATAATTGGGTGATGAGATAAATATTTCATGAATACAAAGAATTGCATAAAAATCATATCATGAATATAAGGAATACAAGTCACAATCATTCAAGAGAAAATCATCATTCATTTTCAATTCATTCAATTTGATAAATCAAGATCATGATTTTGATAAAACTCATTTCAAATTTAAATCATCAAAATCATTTTTATGGCTCACAAAATTTATAACATAAATAGATTCATGATTTCATTGATAATATATTTTCCCCCTTTTTAAGTGTTTCATTTTAAGTGGTCGATTTCATGTTAGCATGCCTTTTCATTTATGAAAACATACATCAAATTTTTTTTTTTTAAAGCCACTGTTATTATCATGAAAATCGATAATCCATAAATATCAAGAATCATCATACATAATTTCAAAAATATATACTCATTAATCATAACTTCAAATTAAACATGATTTCATATACTCAAAATCGAGAAATAACAATGGAAATCAACATGATACACATTATTACTTCTCAACCACATATAGCATAATTTCATAAGGTATTTTTAATCAAAATCATTTTGTTTATCATAAACATGCAATTTTCATGATTATTTTCAAAATTACTAGAATGATAAGCATGATTCCTAATTGTTTGTATTTTCATTATAAAATTATTAAACATGCAATTTTTAAGAAAATTAAATAAAAAAGAAAAATGCTTTATGAAAAGCATCATGTAATTTCAAGGTAAATTAAAGGCATTTTGATTACCTCAGCGTTGAAAGGCGTAAAGGCGTAGTTTGCCACCTCGCCTTTGTTGATTTTCTCCTCGTCTTCGGAGGAGCTCGATTCATCCCAATTTTTGTTCTTCTTCTTGCGTTCAAAGCAAGTAGTTCCGTTCTTTTTATTTTTTAATTTTTGTTTCATTTGTAGTTTAAGTTCACCATCACTTGAGCTTATGCTCGAGTGGTCTTCAAATGTTCTATGTCCCAAATCCTTCCTGTTCTTTGGAAGGTGGTTCTCAAGTTCTTCACGTGCATTGCACGTCATTTCATATGTGATCAATGAACCAATTAGTTCTTCAAGTGGAAAAATATTTAAATCTTTTGTTTCTTGTAAAGCCGTTACTTTTGAATCCCACTTCTTAGAAAGAGAACGCAAAATCTTGTTCACAAGTTCAGAATTCAAAAAACATTTGCCAAGAGCTCTTAAACCATTGACGACATCTGTAAAACGGGTGTACATGTCACCAATGGTTTCGCTTGGCTTCATTTGAAAAAGATTGAAATCATGCAGTAAAATATTAACTTTCGAGTCTTTGACTCTACTAGTTCTCTCGTGCGTGATTTCAAGAGTGCGCCAAATATCGAAAGTCGTTTCGCACAAAGAAACCCGATTGAACTCATTTTTGTCCAAAGCGTAAAATAAGGCATTCATAGCCTTTGTGTTTAAAGAAAAATGCTTCTTCTCTAAATCCGACCATTCGATCATTGAAAGAGAAGACTTCGAAAAACCGTTTTCGACAAGATTCCAAAGTTCAACATCCATAGAAATAAGAAAGATCCTCATTCGGGTCTTCCAATAGGTGTAGTCCAATCCGTTAAACAACGGTGGACGAAAAACTGAAAAGCCCTCTTGAAAGCCATGAAGAGCCATTTCTCTCAGGTGTAAGTCCAAAATGAGAAATACCGGGCTCTGATACCAATTGTTAGGATCAAGAGCGCTAAGAGGGGGGGGGGTGAATTAGTGCAGCGGAAATTTTTCAGCGATTAAAACGAAAGCTACGTTCATTCGATAAAAATGATTTCGATGTGAAAGCCGATTCTAAGATTATTTTAACTTGAGATTAAGCGAGATGACGTTAAAGTAGATCTATGAAGGTAGTTTGCAGTTTATGATGGAAAGCAGAATACAAGCGCAAACTGAAATGCGACGTTCGTACGATAAAAGCCGATTTACGTCTAAACGTAGATTTAGAAAGTTCTGAACTTAGAAACTTATTCGTAAGATCGCAGAAGGCAGTAAACAGTTATGATTGAAATCAAAACGTAAACGTAAACTGAAATATGATGATCGTACGAAAAAAGCCGATTTACGTCTAAACGCAGATTCAGAAAGTTCTGAACTTAGAAACTCGTTCGTAAAATCGCAGAAGGCAGTAAGCTATTGAGAAGTTTGCAGTGAAGGTAAAATGCTCAAAGTAAATGCAAACCGAGATTTAGAGTGGTTCGGTCAATCTTGACCTACTCCACTTTTGGCTTCCTCCACCGACGAGGTCACCGACGTCAACTAGAGGCATTCCTTCAATAGGCGAAGGCCAACCACCCTTTTACAGATTCACTCCTTTTGATGGGCTTAGGAGACAACCCTTACAGAAGTTTTCTCTCCTCTCTTTACAACTCAAACTTTGAAGAACAGAAGGAGAAGAACTTTTGGTCTTTACAACAGTTTTGAGCTCTAAGAATCACAGAAAGATATCAAGATTTCGAGTGTAAGTTCTTGCCTCCGGCGCAACTCCTGCTGCATGTCTTTCTTCCATCGTAGTTAATCCTGCACACTCAAAACAAAAACTTCGATCGAGACAATTAATCCTAAGCAATTACCAAGTTGTCCGGCATGTCATTGGTCCCTCGACGCTTCGTCCGATTCTTCGGCGCATCGTCCTTTCCTGCAGCCTATTGCCTAATCGGCCAGTTGACTTCGCAACTCCGATATCCTTGGCACAATACCCGCTCTTCTTGGCCCGATGCCCGAGTCCACGGTCCGAAGCCTTCTGTCGATACATCGACCGATCCACCGGACCGACGTCCAATCTTCTAACATATTCCTCCAGCACAACATGATTTTCCTGCTAAATTATCTCATCCTGAAGTATCCTGCGTTACTCAAAACGCAGATTAAATCATAAACATATATCAAGTGGTTTCATCATCAAAATACGAGATTCAATAGCACCCTGGTTGGGCCTTGAATCTGGCCCAAACCAGTCTAATTTCGGGCCCATTTGGCCCTTAACAAAGTTGATGGGATTACCTCCCTATCACAACTCTAATTATGTGCCAACTACGATTCCTAAGACATAATCTAAGCAAGATAAGTCTGGTTTCTTCCGGTGATCTTCCGACGAACTTCCGACGATCTCTCAGCAATGTTCCAACGGACTTCCGGCAAGCTCCTAGACTTCACAATGATCTTCTTGGCGAGTTTTGACGAGCTTGTTTGGCAAGCTTCTGGACTTCTTGGTTGGTTTCGGTAGAACTTCCGATGAATGTCCGGACTTTCGACAATCTCTCGAACTCCCAACGAAATCACGTTCTTGACTCCGGGACTTTATTTTGCTTTATGCCTTGCTATCGTAGTTAATCTTGCACACATAAAAACATACTTCGATCTAGAAAATTATTACTAAGTATGAATCATGTCATCCGGCATGTCATTGGTCCATCGACGCTTCGTCCGATTCTTCGGCGCATCGTCGTCACTTGCGGCCTATTGCCCAATTGGCCAGTTGACTCCGTAACTCCAATATCCTTGGCGCAATATTCGCTCTTCTTGGCTCGATGCCCGAATCCATGGCCCAAAGCATTCTGTCGATACATCGACCAATCCTCCGGCCCGACGTCCAATCTTCTGACACGTTTTCCTTCGGCCCAACATGATTCTTTCTGCTTTAATTATCTCTCCTTGATCGAAGCATCTTGT
The DNA here is from genome assembly GCF_036884655.1 of Musa acuminata AAA Group. NCBI lineage: Eukaryota > Viridiplantae > Streptophyta > Magnoliopsida > Zingiberales > Musaceae > Musa > Musa acuminata. Next base: position 22,596,389 of record NC_088357.1, on the reverse strand, counting down.
GTCACTTATAACGTAGATTAAATCATAAACACTTATCAATTGGTTTCATAATCAAAATCCGAGATTCAATAATCTCCCCCTTTTTGATGATGACAACCAATTGATGACGGAGTTAACCTTAACTCTCGGAGTTTAAACAAACTCCCCCTATCAATATGCCATATTGATAGAACTTTGAATTCAAGCTGAATTCAAGTCATTACAAATTTCATCATGAATATTTGTAAAACATCATCATGCATAACATGATCATACTTCTCCCCTTTTGTCATCAACGAAAAGGAGAAGTTTTAACTATCAAGTGTTTGAGATATTAGTTCAAATCATTGGATGAAAAACATAATATCAAGTTTTATCATCATGCAATTTGAAGCTAGAAAATTTAGCAAGTATTACATCATGTAAACTATAAAGTTTTAGATATGCAAGGTAATAAGATAGCAAGTTTACAACATACAAGCTAGCAAAAATTTTACAACATTTTAAAACATGCAAGCTAGCAATTTTGAGATGTTCAAGAAAGCAACTCTTGCTTCTTGAAATATAAGTTTTGCTAGATGTGCAAGTTAACCTTTTTTTGCTTCTTGAGATAGGCAAGATAGCACTTCTTGGTGATATTCAAGATAGCAAGTTCTACATCATGCAAGCTAGTAAATCTTACAATATTTTAGAACATGCATAATCACCAAATCATCATAAATTTTAATGATGTGCAAAATTATAAACTTTGCAAGTTTGCATTTTAGAACATGCGTCTTGAGATTTGCAAGATAGCACTTCTTACTTCTCTTTTGATATGAACAAGCTAGCAAGTTTGCTTATTTTGCAATATGCAAGTTTCCAAATTTTGTATCTTGAGTTAGCAAAATTTCTCCCCCTTTGTCATTGTCAAAAAGAAGGGAAGAATATGTAGTTCTTTTTTTCATTTTACAATGATTTCCAAATCATGACAAAGGTAAAATATTTATTTTTATTTTAAAATACCATAATTGAGATAAACCTTAAATTCAAATCAAAGCAATTTCAATCATGATTCACATCATATGTAATACATCACATACATCATTATAATAAAAAGCATAAGTATTGCATGCATCATTCCAAATCATAAATATGTCACATCATGATGGTATCAGTTTGTCAAATTATATCCTACCATGCATGATCATAACTTCTCATTTGTATGCATCAAAATTATTGAATCTCGGATTTTGATGATGAAACTAATTGATTGTGTTTAGATGTTTAAATACATTTTGAGTGATGCAAGTCTACTCGATCAGGATTAGACAGTTAACACAGGAGGAATTGACGTTGCGCCGGAGGAGATCACGTTAGGATATTGGATGGCAGAAGGCTTTGGACGTCGGGCATCGGGCCAAGAGCAGAATTGCGCCAAGGATATTGGGGTTGTGGAGATCAACCGCCGATTAGGCAACAAGCCGCAAGAGAGGACGATGCACCAAAGAATCGGACGAAGCGCCAACCAATGACATGCTGGGCAACAGAATGTCAATTCGCTTTGTAATAATTGTCTAGATCGGAGTAGAGTTTTGGCTTGTGTGTGCATGATTAACTACGATAACGACGAAGACATAAAGCGAAACAAAGTGTCGGAGTCAAGAACGAAGGATTTGTTGTGAGTTCGAGAGTTCGACGAAAGTCCGAAGGTTCATCGGGAATGCTGCCGGAACTAGCCGAGAATGAGTAGGGAGCTTGCCGAAGGGTTTTTCGGAAGCTCGCCGGAAGGTTCGTTGGAAGTTCGCGGAGCTCACTGAGAAAGATTGGAGCTTGCCGAAGAAGCTCATTGGAACTCGCCAAGATCAAATCGTGAAGTCTAGGAGCTTGCCGGGAGTTCGTAGAATGGTTTCCGAGAGTTCGTCGGAAGACCGTCGGAAGTTCACCAAAAGCTCGCTGGAAAAAGTCTTGACTTGCGGACCTTGTAATAGCTTAGAAAATGTCTTTAAATTCGTAGTTAGCACGTTAATTAGGGTTAGTATTAGGTGTTAATCCTATAACTCAAGTAGGGGCCAATTGGGCTCGAGTTCGGACTAGTTTGGGCCAAGTTTGGAGCCCAACCTATGAGCTGAAATAGTGTAGGCGGTGGCATCGCTAGATTAGGCGGTGGCACTGCCTAGAACCCGAGAACCAAGTGGTGGCACCGCTTGGTTGGGCGATGGCACCGCCCAGCACCCGAGAGCCAGGCGGTAGCACCGCCAGTACACTGTCAGTGTTAGACACTGACAGGCGGTGGCACCGCCAGCATCGGGAACCAAAGAGAATTCAAATTTTGGAGCCCAAATTTGAATCCTCTTGAAGCCTGTAAATACCCCTCAATTCTAAGCTGAGAATACAACTTTTTGAGAAGCAATAGATTGAGAAAAAGGTCTTAGAAAAGTCTTAGAAAGTCTTGTTTTCAATTTGTTAGAGTGTTCACCTCCTTCTTTCTTGCTGAAAATTTGTAAGAGTGTGAACCACTTGTAAAATGTTGTAAGAGGGGTATTTGTCCTTCCTCTTCAAGAGATTTACTAATGGAAGGTGGGAGTCTCATCGAAGAGGGCCTCGCAAGTGGATGTAGGTCATTTGACCGAACCACTTTAAAATTGGCATGATCTCTGGTTTGCATTTTCTTATTGCTATTTACATTACTACAAACCTTCTTACATACTTTATTTCCTCATTACCTTTGTTGCACACCTTTATGAACACGCGCTCAAGTTAAGCTTTTCAAGTTCAGTTTTTATGCATAAAAGATTTGTCGAAACCAACGTTTTAATCCGCTGCACTAATTCACCCCCCCCCCCCCTCTTAGTATCGCTCCGATCCTAACAATTGGTAACAGAGCCCGGTATTTCTCATTTCATATTTACTCCCCAGAGAAATAGCTCTTCATTGCTTTCAAGAGGGCTTATTAGTTTTTCGTCCACCGTTGTTTAACGGATTGGACTACACTTATTGGAAAACTCGAATGAGAGTTTTCTTAATTTCTATGAATTTGGATTTATGGAATATCGTTGAAAACGGTTTTCAACTTCCCTCTAAACCGATGAACGAATGGTCGGATTTGGAGAAGAAGTATTTTTCTTTAAACGCAACGGCTATGAATGCCTTATTTAATGCTTTGGACAAAAATGAGTTCAATCGGATTTCTACGTGCGAAACGACTTTTGATATTTGGCAAACACTTGAAATCACGCACGAGGGAACTAGTAGAGTCAAAGACTCGAAAGTTAACATTTTATTGCATGATTTTGAGCTTTTTCGAATGCAACCAAGCGAGACTATAGGCGACATGTATACCCGTTTCATGGATGTCGTCAATAATCTAAGAGTACTTCGTAAATCTTTTTTGAATTTTGATCTCGTAAGCAAGATCTTAAGATCCCTTCGAAAAAGGTGGGATCCTAAAATAACCACAATACAAGAAACAAAAGATTTAAATATTTTTCCACTTGAAGAACTAATTGGTTCGTTGATGACATATGAAATGATGCACAATGCACATGATGAACAAAATCACCTTCCAAAGAATAGGAAGAATTTGAAACTCCGGACAAATGAATACCACTTGAGCAATGACTCAAGTGATGAGGACAATGATGAACTTGAACTTCGAATACTAAATCTTAATAAGTTTATTAAACAAAAATCTAAAATAAACAATGAACTTGAACGGAGGAAGAGGCCAAAGAAGAGGAAGGCAACCAAGGATGAATCAAAAACTTCCAAAGGTGAAACGACGAATTGGGCTTTGACGAGCTTCGACTACAAGGTAAGTAACTCAACTCTCCTGAATTATTTTGAAATTACATAATACTTTTCATGAGTTATTTTTAATTTAGTTTAGGATTAATTACATGAAAATAAAAAAATTAGAAATCATGCTTATCATTCTAGTAATTTTGAAAATAATCATGAAAATTGTATGTTTATGATAAACAAAATGATTTTGATTAAAAATACCTTATGAAATATGATATCATGCCTAATAAATTTATTTTTTGAAGCTATGCATGATAATGATGAGTTTTGGGTAATTTATAGTTTATTGATTATTGATGATTTCCACAATGATCTTTTACAATTTATGGATTATCGATTTATATCATGATGAAAGTTGTTTTCGAAAATGATGCATGGCTTTTGTATGCAAACTAAGCATGAAAAGATAGATTCACCTAAAAAGAAAAATGTATGACTACAACAAATAACAAATGATTTTGGTTGAAAATACTTTATACTCAATGAAACCATCATTGATGAATATGCTTTATGTTTAATAGTTTCTTTGGCTTATATGCTCTATCATGATAAATATTTTGAAAATAAATCAAATCATGTTTGATTTGAAGTAATGCATAATGATCATGCTTAATGATGCATTTTTTGATTTGACATAAAAGTGACTTTAAAAAATGATATATGTTTTGATTTGACATAAATGAAATAGGCATGCTTATATGAAATAGTGAAGTGTCATGCTTGACAATTGTATACTTCATGATACATAAAGTTGTAATAAAAATATTAATATTTTAATACTATGATTTGACGATTTTATGCATGACATTGTAAAGTTATATATAATGATGCATAATGATGAAATTGTGTAATAAAAATATTAAACATTTTGAAACCATATTTTAGTGTCATGCATATTGATCATGCTTAATAAATCTCGAAATTATGCATGATGAATCTTACGATTTATGGATTATTGATTTTTACCATAATGAAAGTACCATATTGATCTTTGTTGAAATAAAACTCTTTCAGTTTTAAACATGATACATGTTTTTATTTGGCATAAATGAAACAAAATCATATGTTTTGAAACAATCAAAAAGAGGAAAACATTCTTGAAAATTATTTTGCTCAATCTTATTGATTTTGATGAATCCATTTGTATCATCTTTGTGAATCTCTTGGATTTTGATAATGATTTTGATGATTTAAATTTGAATAAATTTTTATCGAAATCATGATCTTGATCTCTTGAAATTTATAACATGAAATCCTTTATGAATCAAGATTGTTTTCTATTTAAAAGAAGATTTATCGAAATATTTCATAGTCTTTTAGTATTCATGATCTTGATAATTATGTTTTGAAACTTTATGTAAACCAAGAATATTCATCATGATTCTCTGTTTGAATATTTAAAGAGGAGAATGTTCTAGATGAACCATGATTTTGATGATTGAATATTTGATGTGCATGAATTGAGATCTTGCTCTCCTATTATTCTTTTTGCTATTCACCAAACGGAAGACTAATTCTAATAAACCATGATATGCTATATGAATTTTATTGTATTCATGAAATAATATCTCATCACTAATTTTTGTTTATATTCCTTCATGTGATGATATGAATGTATGAAACACTTATGATATGATTTTTTATACAATTCCATGTATTCGTGAAATATTTATCTCATCACCCAATTAATTCCTCTTGATACTCCTAATGTGATGAAGTGAAATTATGCATGAAATACAAATTGGAAGAAGTTTTGATCATGCATGATAGGATATAATTTGACAAATTGATACCATCATGATATGAAACATTTATGATTTGCAATGATGTATGCAATACTTGTGCTTTCTAATTATGATGTGATGTATTACATATGATGTAAATCATGATTTAAAATACTATGAGTTGTTGCTAAAATGATGTATTATAAATATTGATTTAATGTTTTGTATCATGAATACTCTAAATGATGAATGTTTGGTATCATGATCAAAATGTTGACAAATAGTTAAAAATTTTAGTATCATGTATGATATCCTCATAATGTTGATCGATTTATTCAATATCGTGCATGAATGAATATAAGGTTTTTGAAAATGTGCATATTCTAATTTGAAAATATGATGATGCACAAATAAGATTGATACTTACCTTTGTCATAATTGATATAAAGGGTCTTCTCTTCTTTTTGACAATGACAAACGGGGAGATAGCTAGCTTGCACAAGTCAAGAAGATGCAAAAACTTGATTGCTAGCTTGCCTATCTTAAGTAGCAAAGATTGCTAACTTGCTTATTTCAAGAGGCAAAAGTTGTCTTCTTGAACATCACTATCTTGCCTATCTCAAGAAGCAAGACTTGCAACCTGCACATTACAATAGGAAGCAAGAATCAATAGCTTACACACTTTAACAAGAAAGCTATCTTGTATTTGCTTTCGAAATTTTTGCTAGCTTGTATGTTGCAAAACTTGATCACTTTTTCAAACACTTTGCTAGCTTGCACTTTGTAAAGGAAGTGAAAATAGCACTTCTCAAAAGAGAAGAAAGAACTTACTATCTTGAACATCACAAAAATTTGCTACCTTGCATGATGTAAAATTTGCTAAGATCACTATCTCAAAAGAGTTGCTATCTCAAAAAAAAAAAAGAAAAGAAAATGTGCTATCTTGCCTATCTCAAAATACAAAACATGCTAACTTGTTATGGAAGCAAAATTGCTAGCTCAAACATTGCAAAGGAAGCAAAAATTTGCTAGCTTGCAACTTGCATATCATGAAAATTGCTAGCTTGTAGTCTAAAGAGAAGCAATTAGTTGTTATCTCAAAAAAAGCAAACATGCTAAACTTACACATCTTTAATTGCTAGATTGCATGATGATAAAATTTGATACTATGTTTTTCATGCAATGTATGGAACTTTTTATCTCTAAACACATAAGAGTAGGAACTTCTCCTTTTTGTTGATGACAAAGGGAGAGAAGTATATTGATGACTTTATGTATTGAATTGAATATTTTATATATATTTGCATGATGGTTTAAATGTTTTTCATAACATGTGATGAATTTTACTTGGATTTGGGATAATCCAAGTGTTCTATCAATGGCATATTGATAGGGGGAGTTTGGTTAAACTCCGGGGAGTTAAGGTTAACTCCGTTAGTCATCAATTAGTTGTCATCATCAAAAAGGGGGAGATTGTTAAATCTCGAATTTTGATGATAAAACTAATTGATTGTGTTTAGATGTTTAACTGTATTTTGAGTGATGCAAGTCTACTCGATCAGGATTAGATAGTTAACGCAGGAGGAATTGACGTTGCGCCGGAGGAGATCACGTTAGGATATTGGATGGCAGAAGGCTTCGGACGTCGGGCATCGGGCTAAGAGCGGAATTGTGCCAAGGATATCGGGGTTGTGGAGGTCAACCGCCGATTGGGTAACAAGCCGCAAGAGAGGACGATGCGCCGAAGAATCGGACGAAGCGCCAACCAATGACGTGCCGGGCAACAGAATGTCAATTCGCTTTATAATAATTGTCTAGATCGGAGTAGAGTTTTGGCTTATGTGTGCAGGATTAACTACGATAACGACGAAGACATAAAGCGAAACAAAGTGTCGGAGTCAAGCGCGAAGGATTTGTTGTGAGTTCGAGAGTTCGACGAAAGTCCGAAGGTTCGTCGGGAATGCTGCCGGAACTAGCTGAGAATGAGTAGGGAGCTTGCCGAAGGGTTTTTCGGAAGCTCGCCGGAAGGTTCGTTGGAAGTTCACGGAGCTCACCGAGAACGATCAGAGCTTGCCGAAGAAGCTCATTGGAACTCGCCAAGATCAAATCGTGAAGTCTAGGAGCTTGCCGAGAGTCCGTAGAATGGTTTCCGAGAGTTCGTCGGAAGATCGTCGGAAGTTCACCAGAAGCTCGCAGGAAAAAGTCTTGACTTACGGACCTTGTAATAGCTTAGAAAATATCTTTAAATTCGTAGTTAGCACATTAATTAGGGTTAGGATTAGGTGTTAATCCTATAACTCAAGTAGGGGCCAATTGGGCCCGAGTTCGGACTGGTTTGGGCCAAGTTTGGAACCCAACCAGTGAGCTGAAATAGTGTAGGCGGTGGCACCGCAAGATTAGGCGGTGGCACTGCCTAGAACCTGAGAACCAAGCGGTGGCACCGCCCAGCACCCGAGAGCCAGGCGGTGGCACCGCCCAGCACCCGAGAGCCAGGCAGTGGCACCGCTTGGCTGGGCGGTGGCACCGCCAGTACACTGTCAGTGTCAGACACTAACAGGCGGTTGTTATGGTAAATAACTTTCGGGCCGCGACTTTGGGGCTGACGCGGCTGGTTCTGGGCTCCAAATGCCTGGGATTAGAGGTGTCCACCTTTGTCGGGCTTTAGGTGGCGGATGCGAAGGATCTTGCTCGAGGAGTTCGCCTGGGCGAACCGGGTTGACGGTGGCTGGGTACCTGCACACAGGTCGGGTCGGTGGCTCGGCCCGACCCCTCCGACGATCAAGTCAGCGGAAGGGAATGTTATCTTGGTTGAGAGAGAGAGAGAGAGAGAGTTTTCTTTTCCTTTTTTCCCCCTTTGGTGGCGTGGACTCGGGGGGGGTATTTATAAGGGGGGTTGATGTTACCTGATGGGCCATCCTGCCAGAGCAGGACCGTACCTCTGACGACGTCTGTTGCCGCTGTGGGCATTGCGTGGAGAGCCGAGCTGCCGCAGGGTATGGGGGTGTCAGCTGGCGCCTCTGCCTGCCTCGGCCGGCTGCGAAGAGTCAGCCGAGGGGGTTGTTCGGGTACGGTGGGTATGGGCGTGCGTCACGTCGTAGTTAATGCTATTTCTGTGGCAGAGCGTCGTACCGGGCGTCCGACGTGGGGGGGGGGTGCATTACGTCAATTCTGGGGTGTTACGTCAAAGTCAGCTTTTTACCCTTATCATATGCCCCCCCCGAAAGGAGCTATGCATTAGCTTTGTGCGTAAGGAGTTCCATGCATGGCTCCCTGCTTCAACGTGCTGCTCAGGTGGGTCTGAGTGGGGTCAGTCTAGGGGCCATTAAGGCCGAAGAGTACCAGGAGGCACCGCGCAGGCGGTGCGATCGCGCTAGTGTGACTGAGGAGATACGAAGTCGAGGACCGAGGAACACAACGCGGGCGGGGTGACAGCGCCGGTGTGACTCGGGGTGGCGCAGAGCCGGAGAGCTGAGGAGCACAACGCAGGCGGGGTGACCGCGCTGGTGTGACTCGGGGTGGCGTAGAGCCGGAGAGCCGAGGAGCACAACGCAGGCGGGGTGACCGCGCTGGTGTGACTCGGGGTGGCGCAGAGCCGGAGAGCCGAGGAGCACAACGCAGGCGGGGTGACCGCGCCGGTGTGACTCGGGGTGGCGCAGAGCCGGAGAGCCGAGGAGCACAACGCAGGCGGGGTGACCGCGCCGGTGTGACTCGGGGTGGCGCAGAGCCGGAGAGCCGAGTAGCACAACGCAGGCGGGGTGACTGCGCTGGTGTGACTCAGGGTGGCGTAGAGCCGGAGAGCCGAGGAGCACAACGCAGGCGGGGTGACCGCGCTGGTGTGACTCGGGGTGGCGTAGAGCCGGAGAGCCCAGGAGCACAACGCAGGCGGGGTGACCGCGCTGGTGTGACTCGGGGTGGCGTAGAGCCGGAGAGCCGAGGAGCACAATGCAGGCGGGGTGACCGCGCTGGTGTGACTCGGGGTGGCGCAGAGCCGGAGAGCCGAGGAGCACAACGCAGGCGGGGTGACCGCGCTGGTGTGACTCGGGGTGGCGCGGAGCCGGAGAGCCGAGGAGCACAACGCAGGCGGGGTGACCGCGCTGGTGTGACTCGGGGTGGCGCGGAGCCGGAGAGCCGAGGAGCACAACGCAGGCGGGGTGACCGCGCTGGTGTGACTCGGGGTGGCGCAGAGCCGGAGAGCCGAGGAGCACAACGCAGGCGGGGTGACCGCGCTGGTGTGACTCGGGGTGGCGTAGAGCCGGAGAGCCGAGGAGCACAACGCAGGCGGGGTGACCGCGCTAGTGTGACTCGGGGTGGCGCAGAGCCGGAGAGCCGAGGAGCACAACGCAGGCGGGGTGATCGCGCTGGTGTGACTCGGGGTGGCGCAGAGCCGGAGAGCCGAGGAGCACAACGCAGGCGGGGTGACCGCGCTGGTGTGACTCGGGGTGGCGCGAAGCCGGAGAGCCGAGGAGCACAACGCAAGCGGGGTGACCGCGCTGGTGTGACTCGGGGTGGCGCGGAGCCGGAGAGCCGAGGAGCACAACCCAGGCGGGGTGACCGCGCTGGTGAGACTCGGGGTGGCGCGGAGCCGGAGAGCCGAGGAGCACAACGCAGGCGGGGTGACTGCGCTGGTGTGACTCGGGGTGGTGCGGAGCCGGAGAGCCGAGGAGCACAACGCAGGCGGGGTGATCGCGCTGGTGTGACTCGGGGTGGCGTGGAGCCGGAGAGCCGAGGAGCACAACGCAGGCGGGGTGACCGCGCTGGTGTGACTCGGGGTGGCTCGGAGCCGGAGAGCCGAGGAGCACAACGCAAGCGGGGTGACCGCGCTGGTGTGACTCGGGGTGGCGCGGAGCCGGAGAGCCGAGGAGCACAATGCAGGCGGGGTGACCACGCTGGTGTGACTCGGGGTGGCGTGGAGCCGGAGAGCCGAGGAGCACAACGCAGGCGGGGTGACCGCGCTGGTGTGACTCGGGGTGGCGCAGAGCCGGAGAGCCGAGGAGCACAACGCAGGCGGGGTGACCGCGTTGGTGTGACTCGGGGTGGCGCGGAGCCGGAGAGCCGAGGAGCACAACGCAGGCGGGGTGACCGCGCTGGTGTGACTCGGGGTGGCGCAGAGCCGGAGAGCCGAGGAGCACAACGCAGGCGGGGTGACCGCGCTGGTGTGACTCGGGGTGGCGCAGCCGAGGCACTTGGTGTCGGCCGAGGCGATGGCCCCGGGCGTAACGTGACCGAAGCGATACTCGTCTTTCGGTTATCGTTTGGCCATTTTGACCACTGAGCGGGCGTGGGCAGCCGGATGGCCTTTTGCCTGGGGAAGGTCAAAGGGCCATGCCTTTCGGGCGTCGTCGGTTTTCGAGGTTGATGTGATCAGGGGCTCCGTACTTCTCACCGTGCGGTAATTAAGAGCCTCCCTGGATGAAGTTATGGCGATGCGACTTTTGCATCTTCGCAGCGCGGCCCAGGAGGGGAAAGGTCGCCGTTTCGGCGGGAAACAGGCTATAAGTAGTGCTCCGTCCATCCCTTTCACCTCTTGGTACCTGCCTTTGCTTCAATCCCTTCTTTGGGTGTCCTAGCCCGGTACTTCTTCAGCCGCCCTTCCTTCCCAAAAGCTTCGGTAAGGATGGCTTCCCCTCCTTCGTCCTCTCCTTCTCCGCCTCCTCTTTCCGGCGCTGCCGGTGATTAGGTGGCGTTGGCGAGCTCCCGCTCGTCGTCCGAGGAAAGGGCCACCAAGGCCCTCGAATCGCTTATGTGGCCGCATGACCTCGACTTCACCGTGAGCGAGTCGTCGCTCGGCCTTCTCCTGGATCGTTATAGTGTCCCGGCGGAGTTCACGCTTATTGCCCCTGAGCCGGGGCAGCGGGCGTATGACCCTATACCCAAGGGCTTTGCCCTAACAGTAGATGCCCTTGAGGCCGGGTTGCGCCTTCCGTTCCACCCCGTCATTATTGCCTGCGTCGCGTGGTGGCGCATTTCTCCTTCTCAGATGGCGCCGAATTCTTGGCGCTATCTGGTGGCGTTCCTCGGGGAATGCTACTATGCCCAGATCACTCCGAGTCGGTCCCTTTTCCTCTCCTGTTTCCGTCTATCCAGAGGGTCGGGGGGCTATTATTTGTCCGCCCGACCGGGTTTCCGTGTCAGTGGGGCTCCTTCCAGCAATAAGGGGTGGAAGGAGCGCTACTTCTATGTCTGCCATCCGAAGAGTTGGAGCTTCGGGCTCCGATGGGCGGCGCGCGCAGTCGATAATACTGCCCCGGCCTTGGACGAGGGGGAGCTCCGGGCCCTTCGAAGATTGAAGGAGATCCTCCCTTCTTCCAGAGTCATCCGAAAGATGACCGAGGCGTGGTTGGTCGAGGCGGGCTTGAGCCCCGTACCTCGAGGTATGCCCTGAGGAGGTGGCAGTGGGCCTTCCAGTTTTGCTTTTCTTTTTTTTTAGGATACTGACCAAGGTCGTGGTGTTTGTGCAGAGATGGTGAATCTTGCTGTGGTGCGCGGAGGACGTCTTTCGTCTGCCGTATCTCCGCGGCGCCAGGTCGGCCCGAGCATCGGCACTAGAGAGGCGCCAGTGGACCTCGAGGACGTCTGTCCTCGAAAGAAGGCGAAGGTTGCAGCGCCGAAGAAACCGAATCCCCCAAGGGCTCAGGAGAGCGCAGAGGCGGCGGAGTCGGGCTCGCACGATAGGCGGGGAGGGCGAGGTCGGGGCGAGGCAGGCCCGAGCAGCGTGGTTGCAGGGAAGGCGCCTCGAGAGCCCTCGATCCGGGACTTGTGTCGCCTTCCCGCGGGGCCGCCGAATGACTTCTACCATGCGCGCCTGATGGGCGAGCTTTCTAAGGGCCAACCCTCTGACCGGTTGGTAGCCCGCTGGGGGGGGTTGACCCGCGGGACCCGGGTGTGGGCTGACGGGGAGACCGCGGCCGCGTTCGTCCGAGGGGGGCTGCACCCTGATCTGGCCCGGGAGATGTACACTCTGCCATCCGACGTCCTTCTCGGGAAGTCGGTGAAGTCGCTGTTGTGGGTAAGTGTCCCGCTGCTGGCTTCCCGCTTGTGGTGCTCCGGGGGGTCGTTCTGACTTTCTTCTTGCAGGGCCAGCACTACGCGATGGCACTAGCGGACCGCGTTCGCGATGCGGGTCGGGCCCTAGGAATTTTGTGCGAGCGCAATGCCGAGTTGCGCAAGCAGCTCGAGGAGGTTCGGGCCGGGGCGGCTCCGGAGGCGGTTGCGGCGGCCGAGCAGCGCTCCTCGGAGCTCGAAGCGGAGGCGACGCGTCTCCGAGCTGAGGCGGGGGCGGCCGGGGAGCGCATGTCGTCGTTGGAGGCCGAGGTTCTTCGCTTAAGGTCCGAGGCGAAGGCGTCCGAGGAGGAGAAAAGTGATCTCCGGGGACGCTTGGAGGGAGCTCAGTCCGAGGCTCGTCTGGCCCGAGGCGAGGCAGCCGTCCTGACCCAGCGGCTGGAGGGTGCGTTGGCTGACATGAAGGGGGCTTCCGACGCCCTGGCGGCCAAGCGGGAGCGGCGGCCGGAGAAGGAGAAGGAAATAATCGAGGCCTATAAATAGTCCCCGGGCTTCTAGCTCGGGCTGGCTCGGTCGGGGCAGGTTACCTACGAGTACGGGTACCGGATCGCCCTTGGCCGGTTCCAGACGAGCCATCCCGGGCTGGAAGTGGAAACGGATCCGTTCGTCTCGCATCCAGAGGATTTGGATGTGGACATGCCGGAGGACGTTCCCTTCGATGATGGCATGGGAGGATCAGACGGTTAAGGCGGCCCGGAGGTCAGCTCAACCGAGCAGTTTATGTACTTTGTAATTTTTGTGACCTTCGGGTCTGGTTACGGTTGTAACACCTTGCCTTATAAAGAAAACTTCCTTCCAATATGTCTTCCTGCTTTGAAAGTTGAGTCTTGTAATCCCATGCTTCGTGAATAAAAGCGTCTTTTAAGCTCCGGACATTGAATTGCACAACTTCGAATTGGGAGCCGGGGCATTGGCCTCAGACGAAGAACTTCTTAAGGTTCTGGATGTTCCATGTCCTCGGCAGGGAGGAACCGTCCATCGTGGTGAGTCGATAAGTACCTGGTCGAACCACGCCGGTAACCCGGTAAGGTCCCTCCCACTTGGGAGCCAGCTTCCCCTTCGCTCGGGTTGGGTCACTGACTTCGGCTCTTCGTAGGACTAGGTCGCCTAACCTGACTGGCCTGGGTCGTACCCTTCTGTTGTAGACCCTTGCGACGGCTCTCTGGTAAGAGAGGGCTTTCAGGTGTGCGTCAGTACGTCGCTCCTCGAGTACGTCGAGGTTGGCGCGAAGTCCCTGGTTCGAGGCCTCCTGATCATAGTTCCTCGTCCGAAGCGTGGCGACAGTCAGCTCGGGCGGTAGGACGGCCTCGGTTCCGAAAGCCAAGCTATAGGGGGATTCTCCGGTCGCGGCCTTGGGGGTGGTGCGCAGCGACCACAGCACGCTAGGGAGCTCGTCCGCCCAGGTCGATCGGGCCGCGGACACTCTTCTTCTGAGGCCATCCAGGATGGATCGGTTGGTTACCTCGGCCAGCCCGTTCGTCTGAGGATGGGCTACCGAACTGAACCTCAGTTGAATGCCATGACCGGCGCAGAACTCCCGGAACCTCGTGCCGGCGAACTGTGGTCCGTTGTCGGTGACGATGGCTCTGGGCAACCCGAACCGGGTCACAAGGTTTTTCCAGACGAATTTCTCCATTTGGTGTTCCGTCGTCGTAGCCAGCGGCTCGGCCTCGACCCACTTCGTGAAGTAATCTACTCCCACGATTATATACTTCCGCTGCCCAGAGGCCGGTGGAAAGGGGCCGAGGAGGTCCAGTCCCCACTGGGCGAATGGCCATGCGCAGTCGATGGGACTGAGGGGGACCGCCGGTTGTCGGGGCGTGCGGGCGTGTTGCTGGCACGAGCTTTACCACTGCACGTAAGTTTTTGCGTCTCGACACATGGTTGGCCAGTAGTAGCCTTGGCGAAGTATCTTGTGCGCCAGGGTCCGCCCGCCAATGTGTTCGCCGCAGATCCCCTCGTGAGTTTCAGCCAGGACGGTCTGGGCTTCGTCAGGCTCCAAACACCTCAGGAGGGGGTAGGTGAAGGATCGTCTGTACAGCCGGCCACTTTCCTTGGTGTACCAAGCATGTGTGCGGTGCAGACGCCGAGCTGCGACTTCGTCGAGGGGGAGGGCTCCGTCTCGCTTGAAGCGCAGCAGCTCTTGCACCCACGTGGTCGGCGCACTGCCTGGGGCCGTGGTAGCTACCTCAATGGCGCGAGCGGGAAGCTCCTCTATCTCTGACCACGCTTCGGGGGTTCGTCTTGACGCCAGCTTAGCGAGCGCGTCGGCCCGTCCGTTCTCCTCCCTCGGAACGTTAGACAATGTAAAGTAAGGGAATTTCGCAGTTAGCTCCCTTACCCAGGCCATATATTTGGCCATGGTTGCGTCACGAGCCTCGTATCCTCCGCTGAGCTGTTCGGCCACGAGTTGCGAGTCAGTGAGGACGTGTATTGCGGCCACCTGCATTTCGAGGGCCAGCCTCAATCCGGCTAGGAGCGCTTCGTACTCCGCCTCATTGTTGGTGGCTTTAAACCCGAAGCGAAGGGAGCGCTCGAACGAGCGTCCGTCGGGGGCGAGAAGGACCAGCCCAGCTCCGGCGCCCCCTGAGTTGGCCGAGCCGTCCACGTGTAGGGTCCAAGTCTCTGGTGTTCGCTCGAGGTCTTTGCCCACCCGAGCTAGTTCCACGATGAAGTCGGCTACCGCCTGGGCCTTAATGGCGGTCCTGGGTACGTAGCTGATGTCATGCTCTCCGAGCTCCACCGCCCATCTGAGAAGCCGACCTGCAACATCGAACTTTGTTAAGATCTGCCGGAGAGGTTGGTCGGTGACGACTTCCACCGAGTGTGCCTGGAAGTAAGGGCGCAACTTCCGGGCTGAGAGCACCAGGGCGAGTGCGAGTTTTTCTATCGGCGGGTAGCGCTCCTCGGGTCCACTCAGGACGTGGCTGACGTAGTAGATTGGGAGTTGTGTGCCGGAGCTTTCCTTGACGAGGACGGAGCTAACCGCGTACGGGGAGGCCGCTAGATAGAGCCCTAGCTTTTCGCCGGGGAAAACAGAGGCGAGTCGAGGGAGGCTGGCCAAGTGCTGCTTCATCCGTTTCAAAGCCTCCTCGCATTCTGACGTCCATTGGAAGTTCTTCGGGTCTTTGAGTGCCTTGAAGAAAGGGAGGCAGCGATCGCCCGATCGGGCGAGGAAGCGAGACAGGGCGACCAGTCTACCGTTGAGTCGCTGTAGGTCTTTAACTGTCCGGGGGGACTGCATATCGATTATTGCCTGTACTTTCTCCGGGTTGGCGTCGATTCCTCTTTGGTGTACAATGAACCCCAGGAACTTCCCGGAGGTGATGCCGAAAGCGCACTTCATGGGGTTGAGCCGCATGCCGAACTTGCGTAGCGTGTCGAAGGCCTCGGTTAGGTCGGCGAGGTGTGTCCCGGCCTCTCTGCTTTTCACAATCATGTCATCCACGTAGACTTCCATGTTCCTCCCGATTTGGGGGGCAAACATCTTGTTTACTGTCCTCTGGTATGTAGCTCCGGCATTTTTCAACCCGAACGGCATGACCCTGTAGAAGTATATCCCTTGATCAGTGAGGAAAGCCGTGTGTTCCCTGTCTTCGGGCGCCATTCTGATCTGATTGTATCCTGAATAGGCGTCCATAAAAGAGAGGCGCGCGTGCCCTGCTGTTGCGTCGACTAGCTGGTCGATCTTTGGGAGGGGGTAGCAGTCTTTAGGACATGCACTGTTGAGACTAGTGTAGTCAACGCACATCCTCCAGCTTCCATTGTGTTTTTTCACGAGGACTACATTGGACAACCACTGAGGATACTTGGCCTCTTCTATGAAGCCTGCTGCCAAGAGTCGGTCCACCTCCTCTTGTATGGCACGTTGCCGGTCAGGTGCGTGGCGACGGGGTTTTTGCTTTACCGGTCAGGCGTCAAGTGGGATGTTGAGGTGATGCTCCGCGACCTTGGGGTCGACTCCCTTCATGTCCGATGGGGACTAGGCGAAGATGTCGGCATTCTCCCGCAGAAGGCCGACGAGCTGTTCCCGTTCCTGCTCGGGTAGCTCCGAGCCGACCCTGACCGTTTGATCCGGCCGTGCTCCCCGTAAGGGGATGTCAGTAGTGGATCCCCTCGGCCCAGGGTGAGGGGCCGACTTCTTTGCCTCCCGGGGATCTTCTAGAGGTGATTCTCCCCTGGCCCTTCTGCCCAATGAGACAGAGGTAAGGTAGCAGCGCCTGGACTCTTGGGGGCTTCCGGTGACTTCCCCGACCCCCTCCCGAGTCGGGAACTTGATGGTCCGGTAGTAGGTCGAGACGACGGCTCTGACCTTGTTGAGGGTTGGCCGGCCAAGTATGGCATTATAAGCGGTGGGAAGGTCGACTACCAGAAAGGTGGTCATGACCGTCTTTGATTTCGGCGGGGTTCCCAGAGTCAGAGGGAGGGTAATGGCCCCCAGAGGTGATATCGAATCTCCCGTGAAGCCGGTGAGTGCCGAGCACATAGGGCTTAAATCTTCCCTGTCTAGGGCTAGCTTCTGGAAGGCGCCAAAGTAGAGTATGTCGGCCGAGCTCCCCGTGTCGACCATGATTCTTCTCACTTGCGCGTTGGCTACCCTGGCCGATATTACCAGGGCGCCGTCATGGTGGGGTCGCTCAGCGACTCCGGTTGGGAAGGTGATCTCGGGCTCAGGCTCACGTCCCGAGGCTTCATCGGGGGCAGCCCGGGCATAGGCCTTCCTGCCCGACATAGAACTTCCTCCGGATGCGGGGCCCCCGGCTATGACATCGATGTGTCGCTCAATGGGGCCCTCCGGACGAGGAGACTGCTCTTTGCTCGGCCGGAGGTACTGGCCGAGATGGCCTCTGAGGATGAGGTCCTCGATTTGTCTTTTCAGCTCGTAACACTGCTCCGTGTCATGCCCGTGCTGTCGATGAAATCGGCAGTACTTTGAGTGATCTGCGAGCTCTCACGGGTTCTTCATGGGGTGGGGGTCCCTGAGCAACCCCTTCCCCTTTTCGTGTAGGAATATCTCCGTCCGGGAAGAGTTCAAGGCGGGAAGAGGGGGCCTGGGGTCAGGCCTGTCCAGCTTTCGCCGGGAGGTGGTGGGTTGCTGCTGTCGGGGCGGTTCCGACTTGACCTTTCTGTGTTCTTCTCGCTTTCCCACCATCCAGGTTTCTGCGGCGATGAACTGGCTGGCCCGTTGGAGCATCTCAGGGACCGCGACGGGGGGCCTCTCCACAAGCGACCAGAAGAACCTGGAGGGCCGCAGACCAGTCATAAAGGCCTGCATCAAGAGAGAGGGGTGAGCATCCGGTAATCCACGGATTTACGTCGTAAACCGGTTCACAAAGTGAGAAAGGGGCTTGTCCTCCTTCTGGTTGAGCCCCAGGAACAACACCATGGTTGGCTTCGGTCGGGCGTACGCTAGGAAGTTAAGCTCAAAATCCTTGGCGAGCTGGTCGAAGGAGGCGACGGTCCTTGACTTCAGGCCGCTGTACCATGCGCGGGCTGGTCCTCGCAAGGTCGTCGGGAACGCCCGGCACATCAGGGCGTCTGAAGTCCCGAACAGTGCCATCTGGGCCCGAAAAGCGGCCACGTGGTCCGTGGGGTCGGTTGCGCCATCATACGCGTCCAGGGAAGGGAGGCGGAAGTGCGACGGGATCGCCTGATCCTGTATCTCGGGGGTGAACGGAGATCCTTGGTGTCCATCCATCCCGAGTTCTCCTTTCGACTTACGAACCTCCTACTGTACCTCGTCCAGCCTTTGACTGACGAGGCGTAGCTGGGCCCGTAGGGCGTTCGTGGAATCAGCAGTCGGGGCCTTCGGCTCAGGGCGGCTCGCCGTGTCCTTGGCTTCCCTGCCTCCCGGTCGAGTCGTGGGGTTTCGAGGCGAGCCCGGAAGCTCTGGGAGTGGTACGTGGGTCCGGGCGAGGGTCTCCTGTTGCTGCGAGGGCCTCGCCGCATGCGGAGGGGTTCGTTGGGAGACAATGGTCTGCACCATGCTTGTTAGAGTTCGAACCTGGTGGGCGAGGTCATGAAAGGCCTCGGGCGACACTTGCGAGGAGTCGGCGGGTGCGCCGCCAGGGGGTGACAAGCCCGGGTCGTTGAATAGCCGCCAATAGCGTTCTGACACTGCTGCGGGACGTTCATCGTGGGTTTCGTCACGCCGTTCCCCTAAGGCGGGGAGCTCCGCATTTGAGGATCCGCCGGGGTAAATTTGCTGATCGCTTGACATTTGGATCGGGCCCTTCCTCTAGCGCCAATCTGTTATGGTAAATAACTTTCGGGCCGCGACTTTGGGGCTGACGCGGCTGGTTCTGGGCTCTAAATGCTTGGGATTAGAGGTGTCCCCCTTTGTCGGGCTTTAGGTGGCGGATGCGAAGGATCTTGCTCGAGGAGTCCGCTTGGGCGAACCGGGTTGACGGTGGCTGGGTACCTGCACACAGGTCGGGTCGGTGGCTCAGCCCGACCCCTCCGACGATCAAGTCAGCGGAAGGGAATGTTATCTTGGTTGAGAGAGAGAGAGAGAGTTTTCTTTTCCTTTTTTCCCCCTTTGGTGGCGTGGACCCGGGGGGGGGTATTTATAAGGGGGGTTGATGTTACCTGATGGGCCATCCTGCCAGAGCAGGACCGTACCTCTGACGACGTCTATTGCCGCTGTGGGCGTTGCGTGGAGAGCCGAGCTACCGCAGGGTATGGGGGTGTCAGCTGGCGCCTCTGCCTGCCTCGGCCGGCTGCGAAGAGTCAGCCGAGGGGGTTGTTCGGGTACGATGGGTATGGGCGTGCGTCGCGTCGTAGTTAATGCTATTTCCGTGGCAGAGCGCCGTACCGGGCGTCCGACGTGGGGGGGGGGGGGTGCATTACGTCAATTCTGGGGTGTTACGTCAAAGTCAGCTTTTTACCCTTATCAGCGGTGGCACCGCCATTGACAGGCAGTGGCACCGCCACTGATAGGCGGTGGCATCGCCAGCATCGGGAACTAAAGAGAATTCAAATTTTGGAGCCCAAATTTGAATCCTCTTGAAGCCTATAAATACCCCTCAGTTCTCAACTGAGAATACAACTTTTTGAGAAGCAATAGATTGAGAAAAATGTCTTAGAAAAGTCTTAGCAAGTCTTGTTTTCAATTTGTTAGAGTGTTTACCTCCTTTTTTCTTGCTAAAAATTTGTAAGAGTGTGAACCACTTGTCAAAGGTTGTAAGAGGGGTATTTGTCCTTCCCCTTCAAGAGATTTGCTAGTGGAAGGTGGGAGCCTCATCGAAGAGAGCCTCGCAAGTGGATGTAGGTCATTTGACCGAACCACTTTAAAATTGGCATGATCTCTGGTTTGCATTTTCTTATTGCTATTTACATTACTACAAACCTTCTTACGTGCTTTATTTCCTCATTACCTTTGTTGCACACCTTTATGATCACGCGCTCAAGTTAAGCTTTTCAAGTTCAGTTTTTATCGTATGAAAGATTTGTCGAAACCAACGTTTTAATCCGCTGCACTAATTCACCCCCCCCTCTTAGTGCCGTTCCGATCCTAACAAAAATAATATCAAGAGTATTTTCATGCATAATTTCATATTCTCACATGAAAAATATCAAGAGAATTTTGGTGATGAGATATACAAATCATGAAGACAAATTGTGAATATCAAGAGATATATTATGATTCTTTTTGGATAACACAAGTAGCAAAAAGAAAGAATCATAGTAGATAATCTTGATTTATAAAATAAATTTTCAAGTTATAATTCCGAGAAATCAAGAGAAACCATGATTCATTTTAACAAATCCCCTCTTAAATAAATAATGAAAAGAATTCTTAGGAAATTATTATATAGATAAAATTCATTCAATCTTGTAGGAGAACAAGATATTAATTCATGCATATAAAATCTCTTAATTCATTATGAATCATAAAAATTATAATTCCGAAAAATCATGATTCATCTAGAAAATTCTCCTATTTAAATATTCAAAGAGAGATCTTAGGAGATCAAATAATAAAAGATATTCAAATGAAATTTTAAGTCATGAATTTTGAAAAAGATATTATCTTTAGTAAA
Organism: Musa acuminata AAA Group; assembly: GCF_036884655.1. NCBI lineage: Eukaryota > Viridiplantae > Streptophyta > Magnoliopsida > Zingiberales > Musaceae > Musa > Musa acuminata. The sequence continues at coordinate 22,575,802 of NC_088357.1, read as the reverse complement.
TCATAAAAGGAAATACAAGAGAAAAAGATTTCAGTTCATGCATAAGAACTCTTATGATTCGTATTGAAAATTTTCTCAAAATGCAAGAGAATAAAAAGTAAAAAATCTTGATTCATAAAAGATTTCAAGTTATAAATCTTGAGAAATCAAGATCATGATTTCGATAAAACCCATTAAATTGAAACCATCAAAATCAATTTCATGGTTCACAAAATTCATAACATAAATTGATTCATGATTTTAAATCCAATAATATATTTTCCTTTTTATTTGTTACATTTTAAGTGATTGATTTCATATAAGCATGTTAAAGTTTTTTTTCATATGAAAACTATACATCATAGTTTAAAATTGAAAGAGCAAATATCATCATGGAAATCATCAAGATTAATAAACCATAAATTACCCAAAACTCATCATTACTTCAAATCATCATGCATAATTTTGAAAAGTAAATTTATTAGGCATGATATCATCAAACATGATTTCATAAGGCATTATTAAACAAAATCATTTTGTTTATCATAAACATGCAATTTTCATGATTATTTTCAAAATTACTAGAATGATAAGCATGATTCCTAATTTTTAAGAAAATTAATTCTAAATAAATTAAAAATAACTCATGAAAAGCATTATGTAATTTTGAAATAAATTAAGGGCATTTTGATTACCTCATCGTCGAAAGCCATTAATGCGTAGTTTGCCACATTGCCTTTATTGATTTTATCCTCATCTTCGGAGGAGCTTGATTCATCCGAAGTCACCTTCTTCTTGCATTCATAGCAAGTAGTTGCGTTCTTTTTGTTTAATTTTTTATTAACTTTATAAATTTCATGAGTAGTTCAAGTTCACCATCACTTGAGCTTATGCTCGAGTGGTCTTTAATTATTCTAAGTCCGAAATCCTTCCTATTCTTTGGAAGGTTATTCTCGAGTTTCTTTTTTACCACATTGTTCATTTCGTAGTTCATTAAAGACCCAATTAGTTCTTCGAGTGGAAGGTTGTTTAGGTTTTTAGCCTCTTGTATGGCAGTTATTTTTTAATCCCAATCTTTAGAAAGAGAACGTAAAATTTTGTTTACAAGTTCAAAATCCGAAAAACTTTTACCAAGTGATTTTAAACCATTAACGACATCCGTCAAACAGGTGTACGTGTCTCCAATAGTTTCGCTTGATTTCATATAAAACAATTCAAAATCATGCATTAAAAGATTAATCTTCGAAACTTTTACTCTACTAGTGCCTTCAAGAATGTGCCAAATGTCGAAAGACATTTCACACATAGAAACACGATTAAACTTAGTTTTGTCTAAAGCACAAAATAGAGCGTTCATATCTCTAGCATTTAAAGAAAAAAATTTCTTCTCCAAATCATTCTATTTTTTCATTTGAGTATAAGACTTTTGAAATCTGTTTTCTATGATATTCCATAAGTTTAAATCCAAAGAGAGCAAGAAATCTCTCATTCAAGTTTTCTAATAAGTGTAGTCCATCCCATTGAAAAAGGGAGGATGAATGAGAGAAAGTCCCTCTTAAAAGCTGAAAAGAGCCATTTCTCTTGGGTGTTAAACCAAATGAGAAATATGAGGCTTTGATACCAACTTTTAGGAACGAGTCGACACTAAGAGGGAAGAGGAGGGGGGGGGGTGTGAATTAGTGCAGCGGTAAAATACGTCTTCAAATCAGTTCCAAAAAATCTCTTCATACGATGAAATCGATTTTGGAAATACTTAACTTTGAAAGCAAAGTAAGAGTGTATTGAATGTAAAGCAAATAAGGAGGTAAAGTGGTTTGCAATAAAGATAAATTGCTTAAAGTAAAATGCAAACCAGATTTTAGAGTGGTTTGATCGTCATGACCTACATCCACTTTACCGATTCCTCTTCCGGTGAGGCCACCAGCATCCACTTTCAATTTTCCTTTAATAGGCGAAGATCGACCTCCTTCTTACACCCCTCTTCTCCTTTTACTGGGTTTAGGAGACAACCCTTACAAACACTCACTCCTCTCTCAAACTATTCTAACACTTAGACTAGAGGAGGATTCTTACAAGAGATTTCTACAGCGTTTTTCCCTTTTTAAGTTCTTTGTGCTTGTGTGCTTTAACTAGGGATGAGAGGGGTATTTATAGGCTTCAAGTTTATTCAAACTTGGAGCCTAAAAATATCTCATTCCAGGTTTCCTGGGTACTAGCGGTACCACCGCCATTCCTGGGCGGTACTACCGTCGTAGGATCTAGTACTGGGTGGTACCATCACCGAACAAGGGCGGTACCACCGCTGGTAGCATTGCTACCAATGGTACCACTGCCCAGCCTGGGCGGTACCACCGCCCAGGAATCCTGGGGTGCTGTTCTCTTGGCGATGCCACTACTAGCCAAGGTTTCAGCACCCTAGTTGGGCCTTGAATCGAGCCCAAACTAGTCCAACTTCGGGCCCATTTGGCCCCTAACAAAGTTGATGGGATTACCTCCCAATCACAACTCTAATTATATGCTAACTACGATTCCTAAGACATAATCTAACTAAGATAAGTCCGGTTTCTTCCGGCAAGCTTCCGGTAATCTTCCGGCGAACTTCCGACGATATCTCGGCAATGTTTCGGCGGACTTCCGGCAAGCTCCTGGACTTCACGATGATCTTCTTGGCAAGTTCTGACAAGTTTCTTTGCCAAACTCCTGGACTTCTCGATTGGTTCCAGTAGAACTTCCGATGAACGTCCGGACTTCTGACGAACTCTCGAACTCCCAACGAAATGGCGTTCTTGACTCCGGGACTTCATTTTGCTTTATGCCTTGCTATCATAGTTAATCCTGCACACATAATAATATACTTCGATCTAGACAATTATTACTAAGCATGAATCATGTCATCTGGCATGTCATTGGTCCATCGACGCTTCGTTTGATTCTTCAGCACATCATCCTCTCTTGCAGCCTATTGCCCAATTGGCCAGTTAACTCTGCAACTCCGATATCCTTGGCATAATATTCATTCTTCTTAGCCCGATGCCCAAATCTATGGCCCGAAGCCTTCTATTGATACGTCGACCGATCCTCCGGCCCGACGTTTAATCTTCTAACACGTTTTCCTCCGGCCCAACATATTCTTCCTGCTTTAATTGTCTCTCCCTAACCGAAGCATCCTACGTCACTCAAAACATAAATTAAATCATAAACACTTATCAATTGGTTTTATCATCAAAATCTGAGATTCAACAGACCTTACCTTTTATAAAATTATTTTAATTAAGGAATGAACTAAGCATCTCATACCAAGCCCTAGGGGCTTGTTTTAATCCATACAGAGCCTTAGTCAACTTAAACACATGATTTAGAAAATTAGCATTCTCAAATCCAAGAGGTCGTTCAACATAAACTTCTTTGGAAATAAAGCCATTAAGAAAAGCACTTTTAACATCCATTTGAAATAACTTAAAATTATTACAACTAGCATAGACAAGGAGAATCCTTATGGCTTCAAGTCTAGCCATAGTAGCGAATGTTTCTTCATAATCGATACTTTCTTCTTGGTTGAAACCTTTGGCCATTGATCTAGCCTTGTTTCTAACTATGATACCAAGTTCATCTTACTTATTTCTAAAGACCAATTTAGTACCAATTATAAAATGATCTTTATTAATCCAAAGAAAGTGGAAGTTGTAGTTAAATGGGAAAGACCAATGAATGTGATAGAAGTTAGAAATTTTTTGGGTATAGCAGATTGTTACAGGAGATTTATAGAGGGATTCTCTCAAATTACTAGTCCATTGACCAAGCAAACCCAAAAAAATATGAAATTTGAATGGGGCGAAGATTATGAGCAAAGTTTTCAAGAATTAAAAGGAAGATTGACTAGTGCATATATCCTCACTATTCCGAGTGGTAATGATAGATTTGTACTTTATATAGATGCTTCAAGAAAGGGATTTAGCTATGTTTTGATGTAAGATAGGAAAGTGATTCTTTATGCTTCTAGACAATTGAAAAGTTATGAACATAATTATCTAACTCATGATTTGGAGTTAGTAGCAATTATTTTTATTCTAAAGACCTAGAGGCATTACTTATATAGGTAGACATTTAAAATCTTTACTAATTATAAGAGTTTAAAATATATTTTTACCCAAAAAAAGCTAAATATGAGGTAGCGTAGATGGATAAAACTTCTAAAAGATTATAATTGCACCATTCATTATCATCTAGGTAAAGCCAATATTGTAGCTTACACACTTAGTAGGAAATTTACAAGTTTTATGGCTAACCTGGTTATAAAGCAATGAAAGTTATTGGAAGAAAATTATGACTTGAATATTGTAAAAAAAGTGTAAGACTCAATGATATTGATGGCCTCTATCTAGGTTCAATCTAATCTAATCTTGTAGGAAAATCTAGTGGCGACATCACATGTGCAGTGGAAGAATAGAAAACAAAAATCTCAGATTTTTCAAAAAGGTATTTGTTATCTTGTGAAGATTGGTACGTAAAAACCCATGAAATTGAAAACTACGTGTAAAATAGTTGTATTATCTAGAGACACCATATATCCCTGAATTCCTATAGATTTGTGGGAAAGGATGAAGGAGGTTAAGTGTCCTCCTCTCTAGTAGTGATCTGCATGGCAAGGGCTACGAAGACGCTTCTCGAATTGCTACGAAAATCTCCATACCTACTAGCTGAGGAGGAGAAGGGTGTTGAATCTCAGATTTTGATGATGCAATCAATTGATGAGTTTATGATTTAATCCGCATTTTGAGTGACGTCGGACTAACTTCGATTGGAAAAGGCAAATCAATTAAAGTAGGAGGAATCAGTCATTGGGCCGGATTGGAACATGTTAGAAGATTGGGCGTCGAGCCGGAAGATCGGTCGACGTATCGACAGAAGGACTTTATGCCATGAGTTCGGGCATTAGGCCAAATGATCGAACATTATGCCAAGGAGATCAGAAGTTACGGGAGTCAATGTACCGATTGGGCAATATGCTGAAGGAGAGGACGAAGTGCCAAATGATCGGACGAAGCGCTAGAAGAAGTAATGACATGCCGGATAACATATGATTTATGTTTTATAATAAATTATCTAGATTGAGTTAGTTTTAGTCTAATTGAGTCAGTATTAGGGTTAAATAATGTCAACTCAATTAGGGGCCAATTGGGCCTGAATCACGGTTGAATTGGGCCAATTGTTTGGCCCATTCAATGTCTTGTAGTAGGGGTCTGGCGGTGGTGCTATTGAATCTCAAATTTTGATGATGAAATCAATTGATAGTGTTTATCTGATATATGTTTTGAGTGATGCAGGAAGCTTCAATTAGAGAGAGACAATTAAAAGCAGGAAGAATCATGTTGGGCCAGAGTGGAACATGTCAGAAAATTGGATGTTGAGCCGGAGGATTGGTCGATGTATCAGCAGAAGGCTTCGGGCCATGAGTTCGAGTATCGGGCCAAGAAGAGCGAAAATTACGCTAAGGAAATAAGAAGTTATGGAGGTCAATTGGTCGATTGGGCAATAGGCCGCATGAGAGGATGATGCGCTGAAGAATCGGACGAAGCGTCGTTGAACCAATGATATGCTGGACAACATGATTCAAGCTTTGTAATAATTATCTAAATCGAAGTAGGTTTTATTTGTGCAGGATTAACTATGATAGTGATCAAGGCATAAAGCAAAATGAAGTCCCAAAGTCAAGAATGAGACTTCGTTGGGAGTTCGAGAGTTCATCGGAAGTCCGGACGTTCGTCGGAAGTTCTACCGGAATTGACCAAGAAGTCTAGGAGCTTGCCAAAGAAGCTCATTGAAACTCACCAAGAAGATTGTCGTGAAGTCTAGGAGCTTGCCGGGAGTCTACTGGAACATTGCCGAGAGATCATCAGAAGTTCGCCGGAAGATCGCCGGAAGAAACCTAGACTAACAAGACCGGATTTGCTTAGTGTATGCCTTAAATTTCATAGTTAGCACATAATTATAATTGAAATTTGGCCAACCCAATTAGGGACCAATTGGGCCCATGTATGGACTGTGTTGAGCCAAGTGAAAAGCCCAAACAATGACCCAATAGGTGACACCGTCGTGGCACAATCTTTGAGATTGTGTCAGGCGGTGGTACCGCCCAGTGTCAGTGTCAAGCGATGGTACCGCCCAAACACAGTCTCCCAGGTGGTGATACCGCTAGACTGAGCGGTGGTACCGCCCAGTGTCAGTGCTGGTCCTAGCGGTACCACCGCGAGAACTGGGTGGTACTACCACCTGACACTACTTTGAGACCGAGCTCAGGTGGTACCACCACCTGACAGGGGCGGTACCACTGCCTGACTTCACTCAGAGACTGAGCTTCTGGGCGATGCCACCGTCGGCCAGGAAATCTGGGTCTGAATGGGCTGATCCATTCGGCCCAATTTGGGTCTGTCAAGGGCCCAATTGGCCCCAAATTAAGTTAATGGGATCACCTCCCATTCCTAACTTAATCTTTATGCTAACTATGACATTTAAGACATTAATACTGCAACTCGTGTTCTGGTGTGTTAATCACTTCTTCCGGCGAGCTTCTGGCGAATTCCGGCGAACATCCGACGAACCCTCGGCGATGCTCCGGCGGACTTTCGGCAAACTCCTGGACTTACGACGATCCTCTTGGCGAGTTTCGATGAGCTTCTTTGGCAAGCTCCTGGACTTCTCAGATTTGTTCCTCTAGGACCTCCGACGACTGTCCGGACTTCCGTCGAACTCTCAAACTCGCAATGTGATCTTGGACTTGACTTCGGTGCAACACCTGCTACATATCTTACTGCCATCGTAGTTAATCCTGCACATGTAAAATAAACTTCGATCTAGACAATTAATACTAAGCATTAATCAAGTTGTCCGGTATGTCATTGGTCCCTCGACGCTTCGTCCGATTCTTCGACACATCGTCCTCTCCTACGGTCTATTGCCCAATCGGCCAGTTGACTCCGCAACTCCGATATCCTTGGTGCAATACCTACTCTTCTTGGCCTAATGCCTGAATCCATGGCCCAAAGCCTTTTGTCGATACGTCGACCGATCCACCGGCCCGATGTCCAATCTTCTGACATGTTCCTCCGGCCCATCATGATTTTTCCTGCTTTAATTGTCTCATCTTGATCGAAGCATCTTGCATCACTTAAAATGCAGATTAAAACATAAACACAATTATCAATTGGTTTTATCATCAAAATATGAGATTTAAAAATCTCCCCCTTTTTGATGATGATAACCAATTGATGACGGAGTTAACCTTAACTCCCGGAGTTTAAACAAACTCCCCCTATCAATATGCCGTATTGATAGAAACTCTTGGATTCAAAAATCCAAGCAACATGTTATCATAAACTTATGCATAACATGTCATCATACTTCTCCTCCTTTGTCATCAACAAAAAGGAGAAGTCCAATTCTCATGTGTTTGGAATATAAGTTCAACTCATTACATGAAAAATATAATTTCCATTTTTACCATCATGCAAGTTTTCTATTATCAAAATACAAGCTAGCAAAATTTTTTTTTTCAATATTTTAAAACATGCAAGCTAGCAATTTTGAGATGTTCAAGAAAGCAACTCTTGCTTCTTGAAATATAAGTTTTGCTAGATATGCAAGTTAACTTTTTGCTTCTTGAGATTGGCAAGATAGCACTCTTTGGTGATGTTCAAGATAGCAAGTTCTACATCATACAAGCTAGTGAATCTTACAATATTTTAGAACATGCATAATCACCAAAGCATCATAAATTTTAATGATGCTTGCATGTTTGCATTTGTGTGTCTTAAGATTTACAAAATAGCATTTTTTTGGTGATGTTCAAGATAGCAATTTCTTCTCTTTTAAGAAGTGCAATTTTTTTGCTTTCTTCTTGAATTGTGCGAGCTAGCAAATTAGCTTTCTAGCATATTTTGCTCCACCTTTGTCATTGGAAAAAAGAAAGGAAGACCCTTTACGTTAATTTCTAAATTATGACAAAGGTAAATAGCATAGATGAAAATTCAAGTCATGAATGTCAAAACAATTATTTTATCATGAATATTTCATCATTGCATGCATCATTATCATAAGTTAAAAGTATTGCATGCATAATTCTAAATCATCATGTATATAAAATCATCATTACATGTGTGATTCCAAATCATCATTTATTTCACATCATGATGGTATCAATTTTATCAAATTACATCCTACCATATATGATCGAAACTTCTTATTTGTATACATCAAAACAAATTAATGAATATTTCATGTATTCATATCATCACATAAAGAATATCAAGAAGAATTATTGGGTGATGAGATAAATATTCCATGAACACAAGGAATTGCATAAAAATCATATTATGAAAAGATTAAATCACGTGAATACCAAAAGACGTGATTCATTTTGACACATCTCCTCTTTAAAAAAATTGAAATGAATTCTTAGGAGATCATGATATAGATAAAATTCATTCAATCTTGTAGGAGAACATGATATTAATTCAAGCATATAAAATTTCTCAATTCATTATGAATCATAAAAAAAATTGTGGTTCCGAAAACTCATGATTCATTTAAGAAAATTTTCTCTTTAGTACACGACAAGAAGAAATATAGCAATGATACCAATCATGATTCATTTGGATGGTAGATAGCAAAAAGAAACATTGAGGATAAATGATCTCGATTTTTATAGAGTAAATCTCAAGTTATAAATCTCGAAAAATCAAGATAAAGCTCATTCAAATTCAAATCATCAAATCAAAATCATTTTCAAGAGATCCATAAAAAGATGATAAAATAGATTCATCAAAGTCAATAAGATAGAGAAAAATAATTTGCAAGAAAAATGCTTTTCTCTATTTAGTTATTTCATACAAGCATGCCTTTATCCTTTTTTTGCCAACAAAAATATATATCATAAATCGTTTAGGATCGAAAAATAAATTTTGCCATAAAAACCATCAAGATCAATAAACTGTTGAATCTCGTATTTTGATGATGAAACCACTTGATGTATGTTTGTGATTTAATCTGCGTTTTAAGTGACGCAGGATACTTCGATCAGGATGAGACAATTAAAGCAAGAAAATCATGTTGGGCCGGAGGAACATGTTAGAAGATTGGACGTCGGGCCGGTGGATTGGTCGACGTATCGACAGAAGGCTTCGGGCCGTGGATTCGGGCATCGGGCCAAGAAGAGCGGGTATTGTGCCAAGGATATCGGAGTTGCAGAGTCAACTGGCCGATTGGGCATTAGGCCGCAGGAGAGGATGATGCGCCGAAGAATCGGACGAAGCATCGAGGGACCAATAACATGCCGGACAACTTGGTTAATTGCTTAGGATTAATTGTCTTGATCGAAGTTTTTGTTTTACATGTGCAGGATTAACTACGATGAAAGTAAGACATGTAGCTGGAGTTGCGCTGGAGTCAAGACTATGATCACGTTGGGAGTTCGAGAGTTTGCGGAAGTTCGGACGGTCGTCGGAGGTTTTGCAGGAACAAATCCGAGAAGTCCAGAAGCTTGCCAAAGAAGCTCGTCGAAACTCGCCAAGATTAAATCGTGAAGTCAAGGAGCTTGCCGGGAGTCCGCAGAATGGTTTCCGAGAGTTTATCGGAAGACCGCCGGAAGTTCACCAGAAGCTCGCCGGAAGAAGTCTTGACTTTCGGACTTTGTAATAGCTTAAGAAATATCTTTAAATTCGTAGTTAGCACATTAATTAGGGTTAGGATTAGGTATTAATCTTATAACCCGGTTAGGGGCCAATTGGGCCCGAATTCGGACTGGTTTGGGCCAAGTTTGGAGCCCAACCAATGATCTGAAATAGTGCTAAGAGGTGCAATCGCCCAGGCCAGGAGGTAGCACCGCCTGGGCTAAGTCTCCCAGTGAGGCTGGGCGGTGCAACCGCCCCAGCCAGGAGGTGGCACCGCCTGGGCTCAGTCTCCAAGCGAGACTGGGTGGTGCAACCTCTCCTGACAGGAAGTGGCACCGCCTGAGCTCAGTCTTCGAGCTCTGCCAGGCGGTGCAACCGCTCTAGTCAGGAGGTGCAACCGCCTGAGCTTAGTCTTCGAGCTCTGGCAGAGAGATGCAACCACCCCTGACAGAGGTGGCACCGCCCAGAGGCTCAGTCTTCGAGCTCTGCCAAGCGGTTCAACCACCCCAGTCAGGAGGTGCAACCGCCTAATCCCGGAATTCCGGGAATTGATAGTTTTGAGCTCTAAATTTGAACTGGGTTGGGGCCTATAAATACCCCACCCATTCAGCACTGAGAGAGCAAGAACTTACCCGAAATCTTGATATTTTTCAGTGATTTTTAGAAGCTCAAAATTGTTGTAAAGGCCAAAAGTTCTCCTTCCTCTTTTCTTCCAAGTTCTGAGTTGTAAAGAGAGGAGAGAAATTTCTATAAGGGTTGTCTCCTAAGCCCGTCAAAAGGAGTGAAACTGTAAAAAGGGTGGTTGGCCTTCGCCTATTGAAGGAAGGCCTCTAGTTGACGTCGGTGACCTCGTCGGTGGAGGAAGCCAAAAGTGGAGTAGGTCAAGATTGACAGAACCACTCTAAATCTTGGTTTGCATTTACTTTGAGCATTTTTATATTTACTGCAAACCTCCTTAATAGCTTACTGCCCTTTGCGCTTTTAACGAATGAGTTTCTAAGTTCAGAGCTTTCCGAATCTGCGTTTAGACGTAAATCGACTTTTTCGTATGATCATCATATTTCAGTTTACATTTACGTTTAGACTTCAATCATAACTGCAAACTGCCTTCTGCATATTTATAAAACATATCTCAAAGTTCAGTATCTTCAGAATCGACATTTAGACGTAAACTTGTTTTTATCGTACGAACGTCGCTTTATAGTTTGCGCTTGCATTCTGATTTTCATCATAAACTGCAAACTGCCTTCATAGATCTACTTTAACGTCATCTCGCTTAATCTTAAGTTAAAGTAATCTTAGAATCGGCTTTTACATCGAAATCATTTTTATCGAACAAACGCAGCTTTCGGTTTTAATCGTCGAAAGATTTCCGCTGCACTAATTCACCCGCCCCCCCCTCTTAGTGCTCTTGATCCTAACAATTGGTATCAAAGCCTGGTTTTTCTCATTTCAGATTTACACCCGAGAGAAATGGCTCTTCATGGCTTTCAAGAGGGCTTTTCGATTTTTCGTCCACCGTTGTTTAACGGATTGGACTACACTTATTGGAAAACTGGAATGAGAGTTTTCTTGATTTCTATGAATTTGGATTTATGGAATATCGTTGAAAACAACTTTTATCTTCACTCTAAACCGATGAACGAATTGTCGGATTTAGAGAAGAAGCATTTTTCTTTAAACGCAAAGGCTATGAATGCCTTATTTTACGCTTTGGACAAAAATGAGTTCAATCGGGTTTCTTTGTGCGAAACGGCTTTCTATATTTGGTGCACTCTTGAAATCACGCATGAGGGAACTAGTAGAGTCAAAGACTCGAAAGTTAATATTTTAATGCATGATTTCGAGCTTTTTCAAATGAAGCCAAGCGAAACCATTGGTGACATATACACCCGTTTTACGGATGTCGTCAATGGTTTAAGAGCTCTTGGCAAATGTTTTTCGAATTCTGAACTTGTGAACAAGATTTTACGTTCTCTTTCTAAGAAGTGGGATTCAAAAGTAACGGCTTTACATGAAACAAAAGATTTAAATATTTTTTTACTTGAAGAACTAATTGGTTCATTGATCACATATGAAATGACCTGCAATGCACGTGAAGAACTTGAGAACCACCTTCCAAAGAACAGGAAGGATTTGGGACATAGAATATTTGAAGACCACTCGAGCATAAGCTCAAGTGATGGTGAACTTAAACAACAAATGAAACAAAAATTAAAAAGTAAAAAGAACGGACTACTTGCTTTGAACGCAAGAAGAAGAACAAAAATTGGGATGAATCGAGCTCCTCCGAAGACGAGGAGAAAATCAACAAAGGCGAGGTGGCAAACTACGCCTTTACGCCTTTCGACGCTGAGGTAATCAAAATACCTTTAATTTACTTTGAAATTACATAATGCTTTTCATAATGCATTTTTCTTTTTTATTTAATTTTCTTAAAAATTACATGTTTAATAATTTTATAATAAAAATACAAAAAATTAGGAATCATGCTTATCATTCTAGTAATTTTGAAAATAATCATGAAAATTGCATGTTTATGATAAACAAAATGATTTTGATTAAAAATACCTTATGAAATCATGCTATATGTGGTTGAGAAGTAATAATGTGTATCATGTTGATTTCCATTGTTATTTCTCGATTTTGAGTATATGAAATCATGTTTAATTTGAAGTTATGATTAATGAGTATATATTTTTGAAATTATGATGATTCTTGATATTTATGGATTATCGATTTTCATGATAATAACAGTGGCTTTAAAAAAATTGATGCATGTTTTCATAAATGAAAAGGCATGCTAACATGAAATCGATCACTTAAAATGAAACACTTAAAAAGGGGAAAAATATATTATCAATGAAATCATGAATCTATTTATGTTATAAATTTTGTGAGCCATAAAAATGATTTTGATGATTTAAATTTGAAATGAGTTTTATCAAAATCATGATCTTGATTTTTCTCTTGAATGATTGTGACTTGTATTCCTTGTATTCATGATATGATTTTTATGCAATTCTTTATATTCATGAAATATTTATCTCATCACCCAATTATTTCTTTTTCAATATTCCTCAAGTGATGATATGAATGCATGAGATATTCATGAATTTATTTTGATGTATGCAAATGAGAAGCTTCGATCATGCATGGTAGGATGCAATGTGACAAATTAATACCATGATGATTTGAAATATTTATGATTTGGAATGATGCATATGCTTTTGTATGATGTGTATCATGAATGCTTAAAATAAATAAATAAATAAATATTTATATCATGTTAGATGGTTTTACATATTATGCATGATAAGCTATAGTGATGAGTGAAACAATGATTGACATAATATGAATGATGATTTGGAATCATGCATATAATAATGAGTTTATATGTTTTGAAAATGTGCATGTTTTAATTTGAAAATATAATGATGCACAAATGAGATTGATACTAACCTTTGTCATGATTTAAAAATTGATGTAAAGGGTTTTTCCCTTCTTTTTGACAATGACAAAAGGGGAGATAGCTAGCTTGCACAATTCAAGAAGAAAGCAAAAATTGCACTTCTCAAAAGAGAAGAAATTGCTATCTTGAACATCACCAAGAAGTGCTATCTTGCAAGTCTCAAGACACAAAAATGCAATCATGCAAAATTTGTAATTTTGCACATTATTAAAATTTATGATGCTTTGGTGATTATGCATGTTCTAAAATGTTATAAGATTCACTAGCTTGCATGATGTAGAACTTAGCTATATTGAACATCACCAAGGAATGCTATCTTGCCTATCTCAAGAAGCAAAAAGTCAACTTGCACATCTAGCAAAACTTATATTTCAAGAAGCAAGAGTTGCTTTCTTGAACATCTCAAAATTGCTAGCTTGCGGGCCTTAAAATGTTGAAAATTTTTGCTAGCTTGTATATGGTAAACTTGCTATCATACTACCATGATGATGAGCATGCCTTATCTTCATGATTATATTTGAAAAACTATGGCAAAAATATGTTCGAATGATTAAACGTGTTAAAATTATTTTTCGGACTTTTTTGATTGAATGATCAAATCACTTGATTGCCATAATGATTTTACACAATTACTTGCCATGATTATATGTTGGAAATTATGTGCTTGAATACAAAAATTTCCATGATAATAAGCATATTTTACCTTCATGATTGTAATTGAATATCTCTAGTAAAACCCTGTCCGAATGTATGAAAGTGTCAAATTTCATTTTTGGATTTTCTTGATACATTATCCTTTTCCGAACTTAACAAGCATATGTCATATCAAGTTTAATTCACATCATTGATTTTTGACATATGGAATCATCTAGCAAATGCACTTATCATGTGAAAAATATTTTTCGAGAAACATATTTGATGATTCCCTCTTATAAAAGGAAGATATTTTTACATACAAGGATTTGACTCACTTACATTTCTTAATCCTTGCAAAAATGAAGTGTGCTTTAATATCTTATCAATTTAAACTTCACATATGGCTTTCCTCCTTCATGTAAAAAGATAACAAATAAAAAGGAAGAAGCAATAAAAGCTATCTCCATGTCATGTTTTCCTCGAGATGTTTGCATAATTGGTATCCTATCACTCACTGTTGGAAAATGACATAAACCAACTTATGGCATCGCACTTATATTTAAAATTTGCTTATATCATTCTCCTTGTTGTTGATGACAAAGGGGGAGAAATATATAAATTGATACTATGAGTGCCATATTTGAAGAATATGAATAGATGTCATGAATGCCATATTATGATGAGATATCAAAAGCAGCATTCATATGAATAGGTGCTATGAATGTCATATCATGTTAAGATATCAAGAACTTAAATCTCAATTTTACATGTTGATATCTTACCATTTGATGATAGTAAACTTGCATGATGATAACAATAGATATTATGTTTTTCATGCAATGAGTTAAACTCATATCACAAACACTTGATTGTGGTACTTCTCCTTTCTGTTGATGACAAAGGGGGAGAAGTATGTTGATGACATTACATGTTGCTTGGATTTTTGAATCCAAGAGTTTCTATCAATATGGCATATTGATAGGGGGAGTTTGTTTAAACTCTGGGAGTTAAGGTTAACTCCATTTATGATGACATGTTGCTTAAATTTTTGAATCTAAGAGTTTCTATCAATATGGCATATTGATAGGGGGAGTTTGTTTAAACTTCGGGAGTTAAGGTTAACTCCGTCATTAGGTGGTTGTCATCATCAAAAAGGGGGAGATTGTTGAATCTCGTATTTTGATGATGAAACCACTTGATGTATGTTTGTGATTTAATTTGCGTTTTAAGTGACGCAGGATACTTCGATCAGGATGAGACAATTAAAGTAGGAAAATCATATTGGGCCGGAGGAACATGTTAGAAGATTGGACGTCGGGCCGGTGGATTGGTCGATGTATCGACAGAAGGCTTTGGGCCGTGGACTCGGGCATCGGGCCAAGAAGAGTGGGTATTGTGCCAAGGATATCAGAGTTGCAGAGTCAACTGGCCGATTGGGCAATAGGCCGCAAGAGAGGAAGATGCGCCGAAGAATCGGACGAAGCGTCGAGGGACCAATGACATGCCGGACAACTTGGTTAATTGCTTAGGATTAATTGTCTCGATCGAAGTTTTTGTTTTACATGTGCAGGATTAACTACGATGAAAGTAAGACATGTAGCTGGAGTTGTGCTGGAGTCAAGACTATGATCACGTTGGGAGTTCAAGAGTTCGACGGAAGTTCGGACGGTCGTCAGAGGTTTTGCGGGAACAAATCCGAGAAGTCCAGAAGCTTGCCAAAGAAGCTCGTCGGAACTCGCCAAGATCAAATCGTGAAGTCTAGGAGCTTGCCGGGAGTCCGCAGAATGGTTTCTGAGAGTTTATCGGAAGACCGTCGGAAGTTCACCGGAAGCTCGCCGGAAGAAGTCTTGACTTGCGGACTTTGTAATAGCTTAAGAAATGTCTTTAAATTCATAGTTAGCACATTAATTAGGGTTAGGATTAGGTGTTAATCTTATAACCCGGTTAAGGGCCAATTGGGCCCAAATTCGGACTGGTTTGGGCCAAGTTTGGAGCCCAACCAATGATCTGAAATAGTGCTAAGAGGTGCAACCGCCCAGGCCAGGAGGTAGCACCGCCTGGGCTAAGTCTCCCAGCGAGGCTGGGCGGTGCAACTGTCCCAGCCAGGAGGTGGCACCGCCTGGGCTCAGTCTCCAAGCGAGACGGGGCGGTGCAACCTCTCTTGATAGGAGGTGGCACCGCCTGAGCTCAGTCTTCGAGCTATGCTAGGTGGTGCAACCGCTCCAGTCAGGAGATGCAACCGCCTGAGCTTAGTCTTCGAGCTCTAGCAGAGAGGTGCAACTGCCCCTGACAGAGGTGGCACTGCCCAGAGGCTCAGTCTTCGAGCTCTGCCAAGCAGTGCAACCACCCCAGTCAGGAGGTGCAACCGCCTGATCCCGGAATTCCGGGAATTGACAGGTTTGAGCTCCAAATTTGAACTGGCTTGGGGCCTATAAATACCCCACCCATTCAGCACTGAGAGAGCAAGAACTTACCCGAAATCTTGATATTTTTCAGTGATTTTTAGAAGCTCAAAATTGTTGTAAAGGCCAAAAGTTCTCCTTCCTCTTTTCTTCCAAGTTCTGAGTTGTAAAGAGAGGAGAGAAATTTCTATAAGGGTTGTCTCCTAAGCCCGTCAAAAGGAGTGAAACTGTAAAAGGGTGGTTGGCCTTCGCCTATTGAAGGAAGGCCTCTAGTTGACGTCCGTGACCTCGTCGGTAGAGGAAGCCAAAAGTGGAGTAGGTCAAGATTGACCGAACCACTCTAAATCTCGGTTTGCATTTACTTTGAGCATTTTTATCTTTACTGCAAACCTCCTTAATAGCTTACTACCCTCTGCGCTTTTAACGAACGAGTTTCTAAGTTCAGAGCTTTTCGAATCTGCATTTAGACGTAAATCGGCTTTTTCGTATGATCATCATATTTCAGTTTACATTTACGTTTAGACTTCAATCATAACTGCAAACTGCCTTCTGCGCATTTATAAAACATATCTCAAAGTTCAGTATCTTCAGAATCGGCATTTAGACGTAAACTGGTTTTATCGTACGAACGTCGCTTTTCAATTTGCGCTTGCATTCTGATTTCCATCATAAACTGCAAACTGCCTTTATAGATCTACTTTAACGTCATCTCACTTAATCTTAAGTTAAAATAATCTTAGAATCAGCTTTTACATCGAAATCGTTTTTATGGAACGAACGCAGCTTTCGGTTTTAATCGTCGAAAGATTTCCGCTGCACTAATTCACCCCCCCCCCCCCTCTTAGTGCTCTTGATCCTAACATAAACCACAAAAATCATCATGTATAACTTTAAAATCTCATGCATAAATCGTCAAATCATGGTATCAAAATTTTAATATTTTCATTACAACTTTATGCATCATTAAGTATACAATCGTCATGACACTTACACTATTTCATATAAGCATGCCTATTTCATTTATGTCAAATCAAAACATACATCATTTTTTTTTTTAACTGAAAAAGCCACTTTTATTATCGTGAAAATCGATAATCCATAAATTACAAAAATCATTATGCATCATTTCAAAATAAAACTCATTAATCATGATCATTATTCATTACATCAAATCAAACATGATTTCATTTATTTTTAAAATATTCATCATGATAGGACATTAAAGGCAAAGAAATCATTAAACATAAAGGATATTCATCAACCAAAATCATTTTGTTATTTGTTGTAGTCATGCATTTTTCTTTTTAGGTGAATCTATCTTTTCATGCTTAGTTTTCCATACAAAAGCCATGCATCATCATTAAGCATGATATTAAACTTCTTAATATTTTCATTAAAACATCAAGCATGGTTTCAATCAAAAGCCATGCATCAAGATACACATTTTTTCTTCTTAAGAAAAACATACATATGATCATTAGATTTAATTCTAACATTTTATTTCATTAATATAAAATATATAATTTTTATTATTATTTTCAAAATTATGAGCATGATCATATTCTTACATTTTTAATTTTTTAAACATGCAATTTTTAGGAAAAAATAATTATTCAAAAAAAAAAGAAAATGCATCATGGAAAACATCAAGTAATTTCAAAATAAATTAAGGGGGTTTCGATTACCTCATCGTTGAATGCCGTTAAGGTGTAGTTTGTCACCTCGCCTTTCTTGATTTTCTCCTCATCTTTGGAGAAGCTTGATTCATCCCAATTTTTGTTCTTCTTCTTACGTTCAAAGCAAGTAGTTTCATTCTTTTTGTTCTTTAATTTTTGTTTCATTAACTTTTTAAATTTCTTAGTGAGTAGTTCTTGTTCACCATCACTTGAGCTTATGCTCAAGTGGTCTTCAAATGTTCTATGTCCCAAATCCTTCCTGTTCTTTGGAAGGTGATTTTGTTCATCATGTTCATCAAGTGCATTGTGCACCATTTCATATGTCATCAATATACCGATAAGTTCTTTAAATGAAAAAATATTTAAATCTTTTGTTTCTTGTAAGGCTGTTACTTTTGAATCCCACTTCTTAGAAAGAGAATGCAAAATCTTGTTCATAAGTTCAAAGTTCGAAAAACTTTTACCAAGTGCTTTTAGACTATTGACGACATCCGTAAAACGGGTGTACATGTCTTCAATAGTCTCTCTTGGTTTCATATAAAACATATCAAAATTGTGCATCAAAAGATTTACTTTAGAATTTTTTACACTACTTGTGCCTTCGTGTGCGATTTCAAGAGTACGCCAAATATCAAAAGCCGTTTCGCACAAAGAAACCCGATTAAATTCGTTTTTGTCTAAGGCACAAAACAAGGCATTCATAGCCTTTGGATTTAGAGAAAACATCTTCTTCTCCAAATCATTCCAATGGTTCATTGGAAGAGAAGACATTTCAAATCCGTTTTCAACTATGTGCCATGAATTCAAATCCATAGAAAGTAAGAAAACTCTCATTTGAGTTTTCCAATAAGTATAGTCCATCCCATTGAAAAAGGGAGGACGAATGAGAGAGTAACCCTCTTGAAAGCCGAAATGAGTCATTTCTCTTGGGTGTTAAACTAATTGAGAAATAATGAGGCTCTGATACTAATTGTTAGGATTAAAAGAACTAAGGGGGGGGGGGGGGGGGGGGTGAATTAGTGCAGCGGAAAACTATCGTCGATTAAAATGACGTTCGTACGATGAAATCGTTGTTGATGAAAATCGTCGTTTCAGAAAGTTCTTCAACTTAAGAGTAAACAGAAGTATAGTTGACGTAAAGCAACGAAGGTAGTTTGTAGTTAAGATAAGGAGCAGAATGTAAATGCAAACCGAGATTTAGAGTGGTTCGGTCAATCTTGACCTACATCCACTTTTGGCTTCCTCCTCCGACGAGGTCACCGACGTCCACTAGAGGCCTTCTTTCAATAGGCGAAGGCCAACCACCCTTTTACAGCTTTACTCCTTTTGATGGGCTTAGGAGACAACCCTTACAGATTTTCACTCTTCTCTTAAATGATCAAAACTTAGAAGAAAAGAGGGAGAAGAACTTCTAGCCTTTTACAACACCTTTAAGCTCTCAAATTCTCAGAATAAATGCAAGCTTTCGGTGCCCTTTCATGCAAGAAAGGGTGGGGTTTATATAGGCCCCCAACTGGTTGAATTTGGAGCTCAAAAGTGTCATCTCCCAGATTTCCGGGGTCCTGGTGGTACCATCGCTACTACCGCTTGACACTGCTCGGAGACTGAGCTCAGGTAGTACCACCGCCTGACTTCACTCGGAGACCAAGCTCACGCGGCACCACCACTTGACAGGGGAGGTACCACCACCTGACTTCTCTCGAAGACCGAGCTTCTGGGCGGTGCCATCATCGGCCAGGAAATATGGGTCCGAATGGGCTGATCCATTTGGCCCAATTTGGGTCTATCAAGAGCCCAATTGGCCCCAGATTAAGTAAATGGGATCATCTCCCATTCCTAACTTAATCTTCAAGCTAACTACGACATTTAAGACATTAATATTGTAACTTGTGTTCCGATGCGTCAATTGTTTCTTCCGACGAACTTCCGACGAACATCTGACGAACCCTCGGCGATGCTCTGACGGACTTCCGACAAACTCCTGGACTTGCGATGATCCTCTTGGCGAGTTATAATGAGCTTCTTTGGCAAGCTCCTGGATTTCTCGGATTTGTTCCTGCAGAACCTCCGACGACTATCTGGATTTCCGTCGAACTCTCGAACTCCTAACGTGATCTTGGTCTTAAGTCCGGCACAACACCTGTTGCATGTCTTACTGCCATCATAGTTAATCCTGCACATGTAAAACAAACTTCGATCTAGATAATTAATACTAAGCATTAATCAAGTTGTCCGAAATGTCATTGGTCCCTCGACGCTTCATCCGATTCTTTGGCGCATCGTCCTCTCCTGCGGCCTATTGCCCAATCGGCCAATTGACTCCGCAACTCCGATATCCTTGGCACAATACTCGCTCTTCTTAGCCCGATGCTCGAATCCATGGCCTGAAGCCTTCTGTCGATACGTCGACCAATCCACAGGCCCGACGTCTAATCTTCTGATATGTTCCTCCGGCCCAACATGATTTTTTGTGCTTTAATTGTCTCATCCTGATCGAAGAATCCTGCATCACTTAAAACATAAATTAAAACATAAACATAATTATCAATTGGTTTCATCATCAAAATATGAGATTGAACACAAACTGCCTTACTTGCTTTATCTTCTCAATACACTCTTCCGTATGCTTTCAAGTTCAACTCACTTTCTCGAAATTGGTTTTTATCCTAAGAAGATTTTTGAACTGACGTATTTTTATCTACTGCACTAATTTTCTCCCCTCTTAGTACCGACTTGTTCCTAACAGTTTGTATCAGAGTCACGTTATTTCTCATTTGGTTTAACACCCAAGAGAAATGACTCTTTTTGGATTTTAAGAAGGTTTTTCTATCGTTCATCCTCCTATGTTCAATGGGATGGACTACACTTATTGAAAAAATTGAATGAGAGTTTTCATGCTTTCTATAGATTTAAACTTATAGAATATCGTTGAAAATATATTTCAAAAGTCTTCTACTCTAATGAATGAATGGAATGATTTGGAGAAGAAAACTTTTTCTTTGAATCCTAGAGCTATGAACGCTCTATTTTGTGCTTTGAGTAACAATGAGTTTAATCGTATTTCTATTTGTGAAACAGCTTTCGATATTTGGCATATATTTGAAATCACACATGAAGGCACTAGTAAAGTTAAAGATTTGAAAATCAACGTTTTGATGTATGGTTTTGAATTATTTCGGATAGAACCAAGTGAGACTATTGGAGACATATACACCCGCTTTATGGATTTCATCAATAGTATAAATGCTCTTGGTAAAAGTTTTTTGAACTTTGAATTTGTTAGTAAAGTTTTACGATAACTTTCTAAAAATTGGGATTCAAAAGTAATGGCAATACAAGAATCAAAGAACTTGAATACTTTCCCTCTCGAAGAACTTATTGGGTCTTTAATGACCTATGAAATAAGTTTTATGACACATGTTGAACACGATGAACTTGAGAACAACCTTCCAAAGAACATACAGGATTTGATACTTAGAACAAATAAAAACCACTCGAGCGAAAGCTCAAGTGATGATGAACTTAAACTTCTTACTATAAAGCTTAAAAAGTTCTTAAAACAAGAATCAAAGAATAAAAATAAATTTAAAAAGAACGTAACTACTTGCTAGAAATGTAAGAAGAAGAAAGTACCTTGGGATGAATCAAGCTCATTCGATGATGAGGAGCAAACAATGAAGACGAAATGACGAACTTCGCTTTGATGACTCTTGACAATGAGGTAAACAACTCAAACGAAACTCCTTTACTTTATTTTAAAATTACTTGATGATTTTTCATGAATTGTTTTTAAATTAGTTAGTAAAAAATTATATATAAAAAATAAAAATTGTAAAAAAAATTATATCATGCTTCTTTTTCTAGCTATTTTGAAAAAATGATCATGACAATTGCATATTTTATGAAAATACAACAAAATGATACTTGTAAGATTAATCTTATATTTAAGAAGCAATAATGTGTATCATGTTGATTTCCATATTGCTTTTCGATTTTGATTGAAGATGCCTTATGCTTCATGTTTTAACGAAAATGCTAAGAGATTTGATATCATACTTAATGAGTTTATCTTTTGAAATGATGATGATGATTTTTGTGATTTATGGATTATTGATCTTTGTTGTAACGAAAGTTCTTTTTCAGTTTTAAACGATTATGCATGTTTTTATTTAGCATAAATGAAAAAGGCATGCTTCTATGAAATAATCACATGAATTGAAACAACTAAAAAGATGAAAACATTTTTCTTGAAAATTTTCTTTTCTCTATCTTACCGATTTTTCACTAAGAGATTGATAAAGTTATTTATGCCATTTTGAATCTCTAGAAAGTGATTTTGATGATTTGTTAATTTGAATTTAGATGAGTTTCATCTAACCATGATGTTTATCTTAATTTCTCGACATTTATAAATTGAGATTTAACCTATATAAATCAAGATCTTTTATCCTCGATGTTTCTTTTTGCTATCTACTTTCTAAATGAATCATGATTTTTTGGAATTATAATTTTTATTATTCATATTGAATTGAGAGATATTATACATAAATTGAGATCCTTTATGTGTCCTCTCATGACACCTTTTGCTATAGGAATGTTTTTATCGATATCATGATCTTGAATTCTCTCATGACACCTTTTTTTATGAATCATGATCTTGGTTTTGAACTCCCATGTTTCTTTTTTGTTATTTACTAAAAGGGAGATTTATCAAGATAAATCAAGTCAGTTAGTATTCATGGCTTAATCCTTCATGATCTTTGATATTTTATTTTTCATAATATGATTTTTATATATAATTCCTTATATTTATGAAGTGTTTATCTCATCACCTAACTAATTTTTCTTAATATTCTTCATGTGATGATATGAAATTATACATGAAATACTCATGATATTATGTTGATACATACAAATGAGAAGTTATGATCATGCATGGTAGGATGTAATATAATTTGACATTTTGATACCATCATGATTTGAAATACTTATGATTTAGAATGATGCATGCAATACTATTTTTTTTAATGAAATGATGTGAAAGTCAACAATTATCATTTTCTGAAATGATACCATATTGCCATTATGAATGATTCTTTATCTTTGTCATGATTTAGAAATTGATATAAAGGGAAAAGAATTATAAAATTATATTCTTCCCTTCTTTTTGACAATGACAAAGGGGGAGAAAAGTTGCTAGTTTGCACATCATAAAGAAGCAAAAAGCTTGCTAATATCAAAAAAATGTAAAACTTTGTTAACTTTCATGTGTAAAATTTGCTAGCTTGCATGTTCCAAAATTATGTAAAATTTACTAAGTTTGCTAGCTTGCACAAGTTAAGAAAATGTAAAAACATACTAGCTTGTTCATCTCAAAAGAGAAGCAAAGATTCCTAACTTGCATATTTCAAGAAGCAAAAGTTGCTTTCTTGAACATCTCAAAATTGCTAGCTTGCATGTTCTAAAATATTGTAAAATTCACTAACTTGCATGATGTAGAACTTGCTATCTTGAACATCACCAAGAATTGCTATCTTACAATCTCAAGAGAAACAAAAGTGCTATCTTGTAACTTGGATATTGTAAAAGAAAGCAAGAATTGCTAGCTTGCACACTTCAACAAGAGGCAAAAATGCTATCTTGCATTGTTTTTTGAAAACTTGCTAGCTTAAACATTGCAAAGAAAAGCAAAACATGCTAACTTGCTAATCTAGCAAAATATACAAAACTCAAAATTATTGCTAGCTTGCATATAAAATGATGTAAAATTTTTGCTACCATGCGCTTTGCCAAAGAAGCAAAACATTGCACTTCTCAAAAGAGAAGAAAGAAAAATACTTTGCTTGCATGATGATAAAACTTGAGATTATATTTATAATGCAATGATTCAAAACTTGCTAAATACACTTCTCCTTTTTGTTGATGACAAAGGGGGAGAAGTTATGATAATGATCATGCATGGAATGATGTATTGTAAATTTGATTATGCATGATTTTATGATGACGTTCTGCAAATATTCTTGATTAAATTTACTTTGACTTTGAATTCATTTTGAATTCAAGGTTCATCTCACATATGCCATATTGATAGGGGGAGTTAAAGTTAACTCCGTCATCAATTGGTTGTCATCATCAAAAAGGGGGAGATTGTTAAATCTCAGATTTTGATGATGAAACCAATTGATAGTTTTATCTGATCTGCGTTTTGAGTGATGTAGGAAGCTTCGATTAGGGAGAGACAATTAAAAGCAGGAAGAATCATGTTCGGCCAGAGTGGAACATGTCAGAAAATTGGATGTCGAGCCGGAGGATCGATCGATGTATTAGTAGAAGGCTTCGGGCCATAAGTGCTAGTCATAGGTGCCCAACAAGCCAATTACGTGAGTGATGGCATGTGTGACTTGATACAGAATCTTTTTGCTTATTATATTTTGACATATATCACTTTATAACTATTGCATATATGCATATATATATTGTGATGTCCTTGGATTTGTGCAATGGGAATCGGATCATGATGAGATCACGATAATGAGATCGATTCACCTTTAAACATAGATCCTAAATAATCCCGGTCATAGGTTACTCAAGAGGGACATCGTGATAACCGGACAAACTGGTGTGCTGTATGCCCGTCCATATGATGGATGCAGCTAGTCTCATAGCCGCTCATGTAGGGACAATAGGGATACAGTACAGGTGCTCATTGGAGAATGAGTTCACTGATTGATCCGCTTACAGAATGCTGGATGGTTGATGATGCCTTATTGTCAAACAGCGATTCCGTAGTCCTAGTGGTGTATCTAGTCCTTAGACTTGAGACACCAAGGATGTCCTGTATGAATGCTCCACTCTTTGATACCAGACTTATAGGTTTGGCTGTCCCAGATCTAGTACAACTGGTCATTGGGAGTGACAGTCAACATTACGAGGGCTATTGAGTGTCGATAGAGGATCATCGACTCTCGGCGTTATGAGAGGAATATCCCATGTGTTATTCCTTAGACAAATCCCTGGCCAGGGTCATTCGGGTTGAGAGAAAAAAAATTCTCCAGGAGAATCCGATTAGAGCGAGACTCGAGT
This sequence comes from Musa acuminata AAA Group, assembly GCF_036884655.1. Classification (NCBI taxonomy): domain Eukaryota; kingdom Viridiplantae; phylum Streptophyta; class Magnoliopsida; order Zingiberales; family Musaceae; genus Musa; species Musa acuminata. The sequence continues at coordinate 22,550,889 of NC_088357.1, read as the reverse complement.
AGAAACCACATGGGTCTGACAGCACCATGCTCGATATATAGTCTCTAGGATATTAGATGGATGAGGGACTATAGGTATACGGTAATTGAGGACAGACAGGTCTAATGGATTGGATTCCCCTGTATCGTTTGGGGACTATGGCATAGTGGCCTAGTACGTCCGTAGTCGATGAGTCGAGTGAATTATTACAGAGATAATAATTCACTGAGTTAGAAGAAGTTCTGACAGGTATGACTCACGGCCAGCTCGATATTGGGCCTAGAGGGTCACACACATATGGTAGGCATTGCGATGAGTAGAGGTTTGGATATGAGATATCCGATGGAGCCCTTATCTTATTAGATATCCAATAAGCTCTTGAATTATTGGATCCCATGGATCCAATAAGAGCTCATGAGAGATTATTGGATAGAGATCCACTAATCTAAAAGGCTTAGGTTATTGGATGCAGATCCAATACCCACTAGGGGAGGATCCATTAGGGTTTGACAAGGGACCTCTATACATAGGAGGGATTTAGAGCCACATAGGCTAGAGCCTTTGCTTGCCTCTCCTATTCTCCTTCCCCTCTCCACCTCAGAGCAGGCTTGGAGTTTTGAGGAGCGTCGTTGCTTCCCTACTGTGTGGATCACCGCTAGAGAGGTGGACGCTTGACCTCCTTCACCCTCTTCTAAAGATCTACAAGGAAATAGGGATGTACGATCTCCCTAGGCAACACAATATACTCTATATGCAGTTTTTCAGTTTCGCGGATTTTGCGCACCAATATTCGCACGATGATGAAAATCTCTTTGGGAATCGGGGATTTTGTTTTCTTGTTCTTTCGCTGCGCATGTGATGTCACCCCCAAGATTTTCCAACAGTGGTATCAGATCCAGGTTGTTCGTGCGAATGATTGGTTTTCAACTGCGTGTGTTGTGTTTAGGAAAAACTTTTGACGTCAAAATCGTTGATGCAAAAGCGAGAAAGGGCAGCAATAGTTGCTGCCCTCGATCTGCATGCGTGCAGCGCAGTCGCAGGCTTGCAGCATAGGGGCTGCGTCTGCAGCAGCCGGCCGGCGGCCTACTTGCAGCAGGCTTGCGTCCGGCGGGGCTGGCAGCCCGCGGGCAGAGGCGCCTGCGGCCGCTGCTCCTGCGGGCGAAACCCCCCCGCTGGGGCGGTCGCCCGGCGGGACATCACCGCCTGCGAGCGTTGCCCCGCGGGCAGAACCGCTCGCGGAGGCGGCGGCGCCCGCAGGGGCGCCCACCTGCAGGGGCAGCACTGCTTGTGACTGTTGCCCCCCGGGTGGAACCGCCCGCGGAGGCGACGGCGCCCGCAGGGGTGCCCACCTGCAGGGGCAGCACCACTTGCAGGCGTTTCCCCACTGGTAGAACCGCCCGTAAGGGCGCCCACCTGGAGCGACAGCGCCGCCAGCGGGCGTGCCGCTTACAGGCGAGTGCAGCGCCCTCGCCCCGTCGCACAGGCCGCCGACTGCAGGGTGGCGGCGACGGCGGCAACAGCAGGGGAGTAGGGCATTAGGGCATTCTTGGGCAAAAAGATAGTTTTACCCCTATGAATTTCAGAAATTCAAATTATGTCCTTTTATCCAAATTAAGATAATACCCCTCATGTGATTACAACTTAATCATAGACACGTAGGCTTGACAATAAACAAGAAATATAATGGAGGCTCGCAGACCCCAATAATAATAATCATAAGTACACACATCACATGATCCATGATCATCCGTCCACACATCATACATCACATATATAAATAATCTTCATCATTTAGGACTACTAGATAATGATAAAAATAATAATCAACTAAACCTTTTAATTAATTAGTATTTTATGAAATCAGGGACATATAGGGAATTTCTTGTAAAATCTGCATGTTATTCATTTCTACTGCATCTTTATTTTCAGAAAATGTCGCTTTCAAATCCCTTACGTGGCATACTTGATGTCAATCGCCTCACTAGTCCAAATTATACGGATTGGCTTTGTAACTTGAGAATTATTCTCACGATGGAGAAAATCGTGTACGTCCTTGATATAGTGATGCCTACGCCCGAAGAAGGGGCAAGCGAGGATGAGATCGCTCACTACGTGAAGTACATTGATGACTCCACTCTTGCTTTGTGCTATATGTTGGGCTCTATGACTCCTGATTTACAGAGACAACATAAAAAGATAGATACCAGATCCATTCTCCTACATGTCCGTAAATTGTTTGAGGAACAGGGAAGGACTCAGCGATATGAGATATCCAAGAGCCTCTTCCGCGCTAGGATGACTGAGGGGACACTGGTTCAGAACCATGTCCTAAAGATGATTGAGTGGATAGAGAAACTCACAGGTCTAGGAATGGTCATAGAGGATAACTTGTGTGTGGATATTGTGTTTCAGTCCCTACCAGATTTTTTTTCACAGTTAATAATGAATTTTAATATGAACAAACTTGAGATGACTCTCCCAGAGCTCCTTAATATGTTGAGGGAGGTAGAGAGTACTATTAAGAAAGAGAAGCCAGTTCTCTACACTAGTGAGACCAGAAAGAAAAGGAAAGCAGAAAGGTCCCTTAAGAAGGGAAAGGGCAAGAGCAGACCAGGTAAAGCAAAGGTTGCTAAGAAAGACCCAACAAAAGACAAAAGCCAATGCTTCCACTATGGCAAAGATGGGCACTGGAAGAGGAATTGCAAAGAGTACCTTGTAGAGAGGGCGAAATAAAAGCTTGGAGAAGCTTCAGGTACATTCATGATCAATCTCCAATTGTCAGATTTTTGTGATAGTGCATTGGTATTGGATACCAGTATTGCTTATCACATCTACAATTTATTGTAAATTCTAGCAAAGCCGAGGGGAGATTGGCGAGAGGAATATTGCATAAAGGTTTGTTTATGCTAGACACTACTCCACATATCATGAATGTAAATGTGTCCAAGAGGAAACAAGATGAGATGAACCGTGCATACCTGTGGCATTGTAGGCTAGGTCACATCCATGAAAGAAAGATTCAAAAGATGCTAAATAATGGATATCTAGATCCATTCCACTATGTGTCATATGCAACTTGCGAGCCTTGCCTTCGTAAAAAACTGACCAACTCTTCATTTATTAGAACTGGAGAGAGAGCCACTGAGCTGTTGGAACTCATACATAGTGATGTATCTGGCCTTTGAGAAATTTATAGAGTATAAGAATGAGGTGGAGAACTAGACTGGAAAGAGTATCAAAACTCTTCGATCAGATCGAGGAGGTGAGTACTTAAGTACAGAGTTTACTCAGTTCCTCAAGGACCATGGGATATTATCCCAATGGACACCTCCTTATACACCTCAGTTCAATAGTGTCTCTGAAAGGAGAAATCGTACGCTATTAGACATGATATAGTCCATGATGAGTTTCGTTGCCCTAGAAACCATAGCTTACCTTCTGAACAGAGTTCCAACTAAGTCGGTAGTGTCTACACCATATGATATATAGAAAGGGAAGAAGCTTGATCTTAAGGTTGTTAAGATTTGGGGCTGTCCTGCCCACATTAAAAGACACAACCTCGATAAGTTAGAATCAAGGACAGAGCGATGCAAATTTGTGGGATACCCCAAGGAAACTTGTGGGTATTATTTCTATAATCTTGAGGACCAAAAGGTCATTGTAGCTAAGAAAGCAGTGTTCCTTGAGATGGAACACATTCTTGGCGGAGATAGTGGGAGAATGATAGAGTTGAGTGAGGTTGGAGAACCAAGCTCAAGTACCATTCTATAGCCCGAGTCTGTTCAGGTACCTAATACACAAGTTTCAACTTTACGTAGGTCTGAAAGAGTATCCCATCCTCCTGAGAGATATGTGGGACATATTAGAGGAGAGGATGATGAGGATATTGATCCTCAGACCTACGAGGAGGCTATTATGAGTATAGACTTCGGGAAGTGGCAAGAAGCCATGAATTCTGAGATGGATTCTATGTACTCCAATAAGGTTTGGAACTTAGTTGATACGTCCGAAGGTATTGTATCCATCGGTTGCAAGTGGATCTTTAAGAAGAAGATCGGAGTAGATGGAAAGGTAGAAACCTATAAAGCAAGGCTAGTAGCTATGGGGTATCATCAAAGGTAAGGTGTTGACTATGATGAAACCTTCTCACCTGTAGCAATGCTAAAATCCATCAGAATTCTATTGGCAATTGTAGCACACTATGATTATGAGAACTGGCAGATGGATGTGAAAACCACATTCCTCAATGGAAACCTTGAGGAGGAGCTGTATATGATACAACCTGAGGGATTCGTGTCCAAGAACTGCCCATATAAGGTGTGTAGGTTGCTTAGATCCATTTATGGACTAAAGCAAGCTTCCCGAAGTTAGAACATAATATTTGATGAGGCAATCATATCTTATGACTTCGTTAAGAACGAAGATGAACCTTGTGTGTACAGGAAGGTAAGTGGGAGCGCTATCACCTTTTTGATGTTATATGTGGATGACATCCTGATCATTGGGAATGACGTAGGAATGCTATCCACAGTAAATGCTTGGTTATCTAGACACTTTTCCATGAAGGACTTAGGGGAAGCATCCTATATCTTGGGGATTAGAATCTATAGAGATAGATCCAAGAGGATGCTTGGCTTGTCCCAGTCTAGGTACATAGAAACCATTGTCAAAAGGTTTGGCATGAAAAATTCCAAGAGATGTCTCATACCGATGAGACATGGGATATCGCTTTCTACGAGTATGTCCCCAAAGACTCTAGAAGAAAGGGCGAACATGGATATGATACCTTATGCCTCAGCAATAGGGTCTATCATGTATGCCATGCTATGTACTAGGCCTGATATAGCACATGCTTTGAGTGTCACGAGCAGGCGGATCCAGGCTTGGAGCACTAAAAAGTAGTAAAGTGTATCCTTAAGTACTTGAGAAGGACTAAGGATCTTTTACTAATATATAGAGGTAGAAGCCTTAAGGTTGAAGGCTACACAGGCTCAAGTTTTCAGTCTAATGTCGATGATAGCAAGTCGAATTCAGGGTATGTGTATGTTAGGATCAAGAGCACTAAGAGGGGGGGGGGTGAATTAGTGCAGCGGATAAAAACGTCAACTTCGTCAAATCTCTCGTATGATAAAAACCATTTCCGACGTAAAATCGATTTCGGAAACTTAGCTTGAAAGCATACGTAAATGTATTGAAGGCAGTAAGCTATTGAAGGTGTTTACAGTAAGGTAATAGCTGGAAACAAAATACAAACTAGAGAAGACGGGAGTTTATAGTGGTTCGGCAATCGTGACCTACATCCACTCCTCCGATTCCTCTTCCGTCGAGGCCACCGGCATCCACTAATGATCTTCCTTTACTAAGCGAAGATCAACCTCCTTCTTACACCCCTCTTCTCCTTTTACCGGGTTTAGGAGACAACAATTACAACCACTCACTCTCCTCTCTAAATAGAATTCTAACACTTAGAATTTAGAGGAGGGAAATTCTAGAGATTACAGCAACATTTTCTCTCTTTTAATCTCTCTGTGCTTGTGTGTTTTACCCAGGGATGGGAGGGGTATTTATAGGCTCCAAACCAGTTTGAATTCCGAGCTTAAAACTATCATCTCCCGGAATTCCGAGGTCTAGCGATTGCACCGCTTGACTAGGGCAGTTGCACCGCCTGGCAGATCTCGGAGACTGAGCCTCTGGGCAGTGCCACTGCTTGATAGGGGCGGTTGCACTGCTTGGCAGAGCTCGGAGACTAAGCCTTTGGGCGGTGCCACCACCTGACAGGGGCGGTTGCACCGCCTTGCAGAGCTCGGAGACTGAGCTCAAGCGATTCCACCGCCTGTCAGGGGCGGTTGCACTGCCTAGTCTCGCTCGGAGATTGAGCCCAAGCAGTGCCACCGCCCAGCTTTCCTTGGAGACCCTCACCTGGGCGGTGCCACCGCCGACCCTAGCGATGCCACCGCCTAGCAGGAATTCTGGTCCGAATGGGTTGATTAATTCGGCCAAATTTGGGTCTATCAAGGGCCCAATTGCCCCCAGATTAAGTTAATGGGATCATCTTCCATTCCTAACTTAATCTACATGCTAACTATGACATTTTTTAAGACATTTACTGCAACTTGCTCCGGTGCGTCAATCGCTTCTTCCGGCGAGCTTCCGGCAAACTTCCGTCGATCATCTGATGAACCCTCGGTGATGCTCCTGCGGACTTCCGGCAAACTCCTGGACTTGCGACGATCCACTTGACGAGTTCCGATGAGCCTTTTTTGGCAAGCTCCTGGACTTCTCGGATTTGTTTCCGCAGAACCTCTGACGATCGTCCAGACTTCCGTCGAACTCTCGAACTCCCAACGTGATCATATTCTTGACTCCGACGCAACTCCTACTGCATGTCTTACTTCCATCGTAGTTAATCCTGCACATGTAAAACAAAACTTCGATCGAGACAATTAATCCTAAGCAATTAACCAAGTTGTCCGGCATGTCATTGGTCCCTCGACGCTTCGTCCGATTCTTCGGCGCATCGTCCTCTCCTGCGGCCTATTGCCCAATCGGCCAGTTGACTCCGTACCTCTGATATCCTTGGCACAATACCCACTCATCTTGGCCTGATGCCTGAGTCCACGGCCCGAAGCCTTCTGTCGATATGTCGACCGATCCACCGGCCTGACATCGAATCTTCTGACATGTTCCTCCGGCACAACATGATTTTTCCTACTTTAATTATCTCATCCTGATCGAAGCATCCTACGTCACTCAAAATGCAGATTAAAACATAAATACATTTCAAGTGGTTTCATCATCAAAATATGAGATTCAACAATCTCCCCATTTTTTATGATGACAACCACTTGATGACGGAGTTAAACTTAACTCCCGGAGTTTAAACAAACTCCCCCTATCAATATGCCATATTGATAGAACCTTGAATTCAAACTGAATTCAAGTCATTGCAATATTTATCATGAATACTTGCAATGCATCATCATGAACTTATGCATAAACTTATGCATAACATCATACTTCTCCCCCTTTGTCATCAACAAAAAGGAGAAGTCCAACTATTCTTGTGTTTGGAATAGTATGAAAAACATAATATCAAGTTTTCTCATCATGCAGTTTCGAAGCTAGAAAATTTAGCAAGTGTTACATCATGCTTAGAACATTCAAGCTATCAAGTTTTAGATATGCAAGTTTTACAGCATACAACATAGCACTTTTGGTAATGTTCAAGATAGCAAGTTCTACATCATGCAAGCTAGTAATGTTATAACATTTTAGAACATGCAAGCTAGCAATTTAGAGATGTTCAAGAAAGCAACTCTTACTTCTTGAAATATGCAAGTTTGCAAGCTAGCAAATTTTTGCAAAGTGCAAGTTTAGCATGTTTAGCATCTTGAGATAGGCAAGATAGAATATTTTTGTATTTTCTTGAGATTTCAAGCTAGCAATTATCGGTGATGTTCAAGATAGCAATTTCTTCTCTTTCGAGAAGTACAATTTTTGCTTTCGTCTTGAATTGTGCAAGCTAGCTAGTTTGCCTCTTTTCATGATGTCCATGCTAGAAATTTTTGCTCCCCCTTTGTCATTGTCAAAAAGAAGGGAAGACCCTTATATCAATTTTCAGATTATGACAAAGGTAAGTATCTATCTTATTTGTGCATCATTATATATTCAAATTAAAACATACACAATTTCAAAAACCTTATTTTTCATGCACGATACTGAAAAATAAATCAATCATCATTAATGGGCATATCATACATGATACTTAAACATTAAAATTTTTAAGCATTTATCAACATGTTGATCATGATACCAAACATTCATTATTTAAAGCATTCATGATATACATCATATGCAATACATCATGTACATCATTGTCATAAGTATTGCATCCATCATTTCAAATTCATGAATATTTCATCATTGCATGCATCATACCAAATCATAAAATATAAAATCATTATTAATGCAAGATTCCAAATCATCATTTATTTTACATCATGATGGTACCAAATTTTGTCAAATTACATCCTACTATGCATGATCGAAACTTCTTATCAAAACATTGCATGCATCCTTTTCTTTGGAAGGTTATTTTGTTCATCATGCGCATTGTGCACCATTTCATGTGTCATCAATGAACCAATTAGTTCTTCAAGTGGAAAAATATTTAAATCTTTTGTTTCTTGTATTGTGGTTATTTTAGAATCCCACCTTTTTGGAGGGGATCTTAAGATCTTGCTTACGAGATCAAAATTCGAAAAAGATTTATCAAGAACTCTTAGATTATTGACGACATCCGTGAATCGGGTGTACATGTCACCTATAGTCTCGCTTGGTTGCATTCGAAAAAGCTTAAAATCATGCAATAAAATGTTAACTTTCAAGTATTTGACTCTACTAGTTCCCTCGTGCGTGATTTCAAGTGTTCGCCAAATATCAAAAGTCATTTCGCACGTTGAAATCCGATTGAACTCATTTTTGTCCAAAGCGCAAAATAAGGCATTCATAGCCTTTGAGTTTAAAGAAAAATACTTCTTCTCCAAATCCGACCATTTGTTCATCAGTTTAGAGGGAAGTTGAAAATCATTTTCAATAATATTCCATAAATCCAAATTCATAGAAATCAAGAAAACTCTCATTCGAGTTTTCCAATAAGTGTAGTACAATCTGTTAAACAATGGTGGACGAACAATCGATAAGCCCTCTTGAAAGCCATGAAGAGCCATTTCTCTCGGATGCAAATCCGAAATGAGAAATACCGGGCTCTGATACCAATTGTTAGGATCAAGAGCACTAAGAGGGGGGGGGGGGGGGGGGTGACTTCGTGCAGTGGATAAAAACGTCAACTTCATCAAATCTCTCGTACGATAAAAACCATTTCCAATGTAAAATCGATTTTGGAAACTTAGCTTGAAAGCATACATAAATGTATTGAAGGCAGTAAGCTATTGAAGGGGTTTGCAGTAAGGTAATAGTTGGAAATAAAATGCAAACCAGAGAAGACGGGAGTTTATAGTGGTTCGGTCAATCGTGACCTACATCCACTCCTCCAATTCCTCTTTTGTCGAGGCCACCGGCATCCACTAACGATCTTCCTTTACTAGGCGAAGATCAACCTCCTTCTTATACCCCTCTTCTCCTTTTACCGGGTTTAGGAGACAACCCTTACAAGCACTCACTCTCTTCTCTAAACAGAATTCTAAAACTTAGAATTTAGAGGAGGGAAATTCTAGAGATTACAGCAACGTTTTCTCTCTTTTAATCTCTATGTGCTTGTGTCTTTTACCCAGGGATGGGAGGGGTATTTATAGGCTCCAAACCAGTTTGAATTTCGAGCTCAAAACTATCATCTCCCGGAATTTCGAGGTCTGGCGGTTGCATCGCCTGACTAGGGCGATTGCACCGCCTGGCAGAGCTCGGAGACTGAGCCTCTGGGCGGTGCCACCGTTTGACAGGGGCGGTTGAACCGCTTGGTAGAGCTCGGAGATTGAGCCTCTAGGCGGTGCCATCGCTTGACAGGGGCGGTTGCATCGCTTGGCTGAGCTCGGAGACCGAGCTCAGGTGGTACCACCGCCTGTCAGGGGCGGTTGCTACTAGTCAAAGGTGCCCAGCAAGCCAATCACGTGAGTGATGGCACGTGTGACTTGATACAAAATCTTTTTGCTTATTATATTTTGGCGTATATCACTTTATAACTATTGCATAAATGCATACATATATTGTGATGTCCTTGGATTTGTGCAATGGGAATCGGATCGTGATGAGATCACGATAATGAGATCGATTCACCTTTAAACACATGTCCTAAATAATCCTGGTCATAGGTTACTCGAGAGGGACATCGTGATAACCGGACAGACTGGTGTGCTGTATACCCATCCATATGATGGATGCAGCTGGTCTCATAGCTGCTCGTGTAGGGACACTAGGGATACAGTACAGGTGCTCATTGGAGAATAAGTTCACTGATTGATCCGCTTACGGAATGCTGGATGGTTGATGATGCCTTATTGTCAGACAGCGATTCCGTAGTCCTAGTGGTGTATCTGGTCCTTAGACTTGAGATAACAAGGATGTCCTGTATGAGTGCTCCACTCTTTGATACCAGACTTATAGGTTTGGCTGTCCCAGATCTAGTATAGTTGGTCATTGGGAGTGGTAGTCGACCTTACGAGGGCTATTGAGTGTCGATAGAGGATCATGCACTCTCGGCGTCATGAGAGGAATATCCCATGTGTTCTTGCTCAGACAAATCCCTGGCTAGGGTCATTCGGGTTGAGAGAGAAAGAGTTCTCCGGGAGAATCCGATTAGAGCGAGACTCGAGTAGAAATCGTATGGGTCTGACAACACCATGCTCGATATACGGTCTCTGGGATATTAGATGGATGAGGGACTATAGGTACATGGTAACTGAGGACAGACAGGTCCAATGGATTGGATTCCCCTGTATCGTCTGGGGACTACGGCGTAGTGGCCTAGTACATCCGTAGTCGATGAGTCAAGTGAATTATTACAGAGATAATAATTCACTAAGTTAGAAGGAGTTCTGACGGGTATGACTCATGGCCAGCTCGATATTGGGCCTAGAGGGTCACACACATATGGTAGGCATTGCGATGAGTAGAGGTTCGGATATGAGATATCCGACGGAGCCCTTGTCTTATTGGATGTAGATCCAATACCCACTAGGGGAGGATCCATTAGGGTTTGACAGGGGACCTCTATAAATAGGAGGGATTCAAAGCCTCATAGGCTAGAGCCTTTGCTTGCCTTTCTTATTCTCCTCTTCCTCTCCACCTCAGAGCAAGCCTGGAGTCTTGAGGAGCGTCGTCGCAACCCTGCTGTGTGGATCACCGCTAGAGAGGAGGACGCTTGACCTCCTTCACCCTCTCTTAAGGATCTGCAAGGAAACAGGGATATACGATCTCCCTAGGTAACACAACCTACTTTATATGCAGTTTTAAGTTTCGCGGATTTTGCGCACCAATTTTCGCACGACGACGAACATCTCTTTGGGAATCGGGGATTTTGTTTTCTTGTTCTTCCGCTGCACATGTGATGTCGCCCCCAAGATTTCCCAACAGTGGTATTAGAGCCAGGTTGTTCGTGCGAATGATTGGTTTTGAACTGCGTGTGTTGTGTTTAGGAAGAATTTTGACGTCAAAATCGTTGACGCAAAAGCGAGGAAGGGCAGCAATAGTTGCTGCCCTCGATCTGCATGCCTGCAGCCACTTGTAGTGGCAGCTGCAGCCGCAGCCAGGCAGCACAGCGACGGCGCTGTTGAATCTCGGATTTTGATGATGAAATCAATTGTCAATTGTTTGTCTCATCTGTGTGTTGAGATAAGTGTGCAGGATTAACTACGATGAAAGTAAGACATGTAGCAGGAGTTGCTCCGGAGTCATGACAATGATCACGTTGGGAGTTCAAGAGCTCGATGGAAGTTCGGACAGTTGTCGGAGGTTCTGCGGGAACAAATCCGAGAAGTCCAAAAGCTTGCCAAAGGAGCTCGTCGGAACTTGCCAAGTGGATCGTCACAAGTCCAGGAGTTTGCCGGAAGTCCGCAGGAGGATCACCGAGGGTTCATCGGATGATCGACGGAAGTTCGCTGGAAACTCGCCGGAAGAAGCGATTGACGCACCGGAGCAAGCTGCAGAATATGTCTTAGGAAATAATCGTAGTTAGCACATTGATTAAGTTAGAAATGGGAGGTGATACCATTAGCTTAATCTTGGGGCAATTGGGCCCCTGAAAGAATCAAATTGGGCCGAATGGATTAACCCATTCGGACCCTGATTGCTGTGGGAGGTGCAATTGCCCAAGCCAGGAGGTAGCACCGCCCAGACTATGTCTCCCAGCGAGACTGGGCGGTGCAACCGCCCCAGCCAAGAGGTGGCACCACCCCGGGCTCAGTCTCCGAGCGAGACTGGGCGGTGCAACCTCTTCTGTCAAGAGGTAGCACCGCTAGAGCTCAAGTTTCGAGCTCTGCCAGGCGGTGCAACCTTCCCAGTCAGGCGGTGCAACCGCCTGAGCTCGGTCTTGAGCTCTGGCAGAGAGGTGCAACCGCCCCTGAAAGAGGTGGCACCGCCCAGAGGCTCAGTCTTCGAGCTCTGCCAGGCGGTGCAACCGCCCCAGTCAGGAGGTGCAACCGCCTGATCCCGAAATTCCGGGAATTGACAGATTTGTGCTCCAAATTTGAACTGGGTTGGGGCCTATAAATACCACACCCATTTAGCACTGAAAGCACAGAACACACACTCGAAATCTTGCTGTCTTTCTATGGTTCTTAGAGCTCAAAACTGCTAGTTCTCCTCTTTCTGTTCTTCAAAGTTTGAGTTGTAAAGAGAGGAGAGAAAACTTCTGTAAGGGTTGTCTCCTAAGCCCGTCAAAAGGAGTGAATCTGTAAGAAGGTGGTTGGCCTTCGCCTATTGTAGGAAGGCCTCTAGTTGACGTCGGTGACCTCGTCGGTGGAGGAAGCCAAAAGTGGAGTAGGTCAAGATTGACCGAACCACTCTAAATCTCGGTTTGCATTTCCTTTGAGCATTTTACCTTCACTGCAAACTTCTCAATAGCTACTGCCCTCTGCGATTTTACGAACAAGTTTCAATGTTTAGATGTAAATCTGCGTTTAGACGTAAATCTGCGTTTAGACGTAAATCTACTTTTTCGTATGATCATCATATTGCAGATTGCATTTACGTTTTGAGCTTTACCAATACTACACACTGCCTTTATACTCCTGCTTAAACTGTGTCTTATCTAATCAAGTGATTTACGAATCAGCATTTAGACGTAAATCAGTTTCTTCGTACGAACGTCGGATTTCAGTTTGCGCCGATATTCTGGTTTTCATCATAGCTGCAAACTGCCTGCTTAGTTTGACTTTAACCTTGATTAGTATCAACTTTCATACAGAAGTTGTTTTTATCGTTCGAACGCAGCTTTCGATTTTAATCGTAGAAAGTTTTCCGCTGCACTAATTCACCCCCCCCCCCCCTCTTAGTGCTCTCGATCCTAACAGGTACCACCGCCTCATCCGATTCTTTGGTGCATTATCCTCTCTTGCAGCCTATAGCCCAATCGACAAGTTGACTTCCACAACTCTGATTTTCTTAGCGTAACTTTCGCTCTTCCTGGCCTGATGCCCGAACCTATGGCCCGAAGCCTTCTATCAATATATCGACCGAACTTCAGGCTTGAAGTCCAATCTTCTGACATGTTTTACTTTAATTATCTCTCCTTGATTGAAGCTATCTACGTCACTCAAAATGCAAATTAGATCATAAACACTATCAATTGATTTCATCATCAAAATTTGAGATTCAACATAAAGTACATTCATGATTAGTCTCCATTTGTCAGACTCTTATGATAACACATGGGTATTGGATACCTATAGTGCTTATCATATTTGCAATTCATTGTAGGTTCTGGCAAGATCTAGGAGATTAGCGAGAGACGAGATGGACCTCAAACCTCAAGATGGGCAATAGAGTAAGAGTTGTTGTAGTAGCTATTGGCGAGGTCACCCTACATTTGCTTGGTGGAGCTAATATTCCATTGGATGCATGCTATTTTATTCTTTCTATTTGTTAGGATCAAGAGTGGCAGTAAGAGCGGGGGAGAGGGGGGGGGGGGTGGCGTGGTGAATTAGTGTAGCGAAAAAATCGTTGATTTCAGAAAATATTCGTTTCGATTAAATCTGTTTCGGAAAGATATTAAAATTGAAGGCATTCGTAAGAGTGTAAAGAGAAAGTTAAGGAAGATTGCAGTAATGTAAATTGCTCAAATAGAAATGCAAACCAGAATTTAGAGTGGTTTGGTCGTTGTGACCTACATCCACTTTTGATTCCTCCTCCGTCGAGGTCATCGGCATCCACTAATGGTCTTCCTTCAATAGGCAAAGACCAACCAACTTTTATAGCTCTTTCTCCTTTTGCCAGGTTTAGGAGATAACCCTTACAAGCCTCACTCCTCTTTCTTGGATGGTTACAAAGCTAAGAGAGGGAGGGGAGGACTCTTCTCACTTTTACAACACTTTAACACCCTAAGAATTCAAAATTATGTTAACACTTTCGTGCCCTTTCATGCAGAAAAGGATGGGGTATTTATAGGCCCCAATGGCTTTAGAATTAGAGCCAAAAAGTGTCACATCCTTAGATTTCGGGATACTGGCAATACCACCGTCATTATTGGGTGGTACTACCACCTGATACTTTGACACTAGGCGATACCACCACTCAGTCTGAGCAGTACCATCGCCTGACTGGGGCGTTACCATCGTTGGTAGCATTAAATGTCGACGGTACCACCCCCCAGACCACTTGGGAGACTGGGTCACCAAGCGGTGCTACCGTCGACCATGATTTCTGGTGCTGAATGGGCTACTCAATCCGGTCCAATTCAGCCCTATTAAGGGCCTAGTTGACCCCTAAATAAGTTAGTGGGATTATCTCCCAATCCTAACTCAATTTACGAACTAACTATAATAATTAAGACATTTGACAAAGCATTCTTGTTCCGGTACGTCAATTGCTCTTTCGACGAGCTTCCAGTGATCTTCCAGCGAACTTCCGAGGATCTCCTAGCAATATTCCAGTGGACTCCCGGGAAGCTCCTGAACTTTACGACGAACTTTTTGGCAAGTTCTGATGAGCTTCTTTGGCAAGCTCCTAGACTTCTCGGTCAGTTTCGATAGAACTTTCAATGAACGTCCGGACCTCCGACGAACTCTCGAACTCCTGACGAAGTCCTAATCTTGACTCCGGCACAATACCTGCTTTTGTCTTACTGCTATCGTAGTTAATCTGGCACACTTTTCTCAACATATAGATTAGATCAAATAATTTACAATTGATTTTATCATCAAAATCTGAGATTCAACACTATTATCAAAAACATGATTTCTATTTCATGTTTGATAGTTAGTGGATATAAATTAGTTTTTGAGAACAATAGTTGTTCAATATTATTAGATGATGAGATCATCATGAGAGGAACATTATATAATGGTTTATTTATGCTAGACACTGCTCCACATATCATGAATGTAAGTGTGTCCAAGAGGAAACGAGATGAGGTGAACAGTGCATACCGGTGGCATTGTAGGCTAGGTCACATCCATGAGGGAAGGATATAAAAGTTGCTAAATGATGGATATCTAGATCCATTCGACTATGAGTCATATACAACTTGTGAGCCTTGCATTTGCGGAAAACTAAATAACTCTCCTTTTAGTGGAACTAGAGAGAGAGCCATTGAGCTGCTCGAACTCATATATAGTGATTATGTTGACCCATGTCAACTCGTGCCATAAGTGCTTACTCCTATTTTATTACTTTTACTAATAATTTCTCAAGGTATGGACATATGTACTTGATGAAGTACAAGTCCGAGGCCTTTGAGAAATTTAGAGAGTATAAGAATGAAGTGGAGAACCAAACTAGAAAGAGTCTCAAGACTCTTCGATCAGATCGAGGAGGTGAGTACTTGAGTACAGAGTTCACCTAGTTCCTCAAGGACCATAGGATTCTATCCCAATGGACACCTCCTTATACATCGCCACTCAATGGTATATCTAAAAGGAGGAATCGTATACTATTAGATATGGTGCGGTCCATGATAAGTTTCGCTGACCTACCCATCTCATTCTAGGGATACGCCCTAGAGACTACAGCTTACCTTCTGAACAGAGTTCCAACTAAGTCAATAGAGCCTACACCATATGAGATATAGAAAGGGAAGAAGCCCGATCTTAAGGTTGTTAAGATTTGGGGCTGCCCTGCCCATGTTAAAAGACAATCCCGATAAGTTGAAATCGAGGATGGAGCGGTGCATATTTATGGGATACCCCAAGGAAACTTATGGGTATTATTTCTTTCATCTTAATGACTAAAAGGTCTTTGTAGCCAAGAGAGTGGTGTTCCTTGAGAAGGAACACATTTTTGGCGGAGATAGTGGGAGCTTAATAGAGTTGAGTGAGGTTGGAGAACCTAGCTCAAGTACCACTCCATAGCCCAAGTTTGTTCAAGTACCTAGCACACAAGTTTCGACTTTATGTAGGTCCAACAGAGTATCCCATCCTCCTGAGAGATATGTGGGACATATTATAGGAGAGTATGTTGAGGATATTGATCCTTGACCTATGAGGAGGCTATTACGAGTATAGACTTTGGGAAGTAGCAAGAAGCCATGAATTATGAGATGGATTCCATGTACTCTAACAAGGTTTAGAACCTAGTTGATACATCCGAGGGTATTATACCCATTGGTTACAAGTGGATCTTCAAGAAGAAGATCAGAGTAGATGAAAAGGTAGAGACCTATAAAGCAAGGCTAGTGGCTAAAGGGTAATGTCAAAGGCAATATGTTGATTATGACGAAACATTCTCACCCGTAGCCATGCTAAAATCCATCAGAATTCTATTGGTTATTGTAGAATACTATGATTATGAGATTTGGCAAATGGACGTGAAAACTGCATTCCTCAATGGCAACCTCGAGGATGTGTCTATGATATAGCTTGAGGGATTCATGTCTAAGGATTGCCCAGATAATGTGTGCAGGTTGCTTAGGTCCATTTATAGACTAAAGCAAGCTTCTTGAAGTTGGAATGTAAGATTTGATAAGGCAATCAGATCTTATGACTTCGTTTAGAACGAAGATGAGCCTTATGTGTAGAGGAAAGTAAATTGGAGCGCTATCACCTTCTTGGTGTTATATGGGGATGACATCCTAATAATTGGGAATGATGTAGGAATGCTATCCATAGTAGAAGCTTGGTTATCTAGACACTTCTTCATGAAGGACTTAAGGGAAGCATCATATATCTTGGGGATTCGAATCTATAGAGATATATCAAAAAGAATGCTTGGCTTATCCCAGTCCACGTACATAGACACCATTGTCAAAAGGTTTGACATGGAAAATTTCAAGAAAAGTCTCATACTGATGAGACATGAGATATCACTTTCTAGGAGTATGTCCCCAAAGACTCCTGAAGAAAGGACAAATATGGATAAGATACCCTATGCCTTAGTGATAGGGTCTATCATATATGTCATGCTATGTACCAGGCCTGATATAGCGCATGCTTTGAGTGTCACGAGTAGGTATCAGGCGGATCTAGGCTTCGAGCACTAGAAAGTAAAAAAGTGTATCCTTAGGTACTTGAGAAGGACTAAGGATCTTTTACTGGTATATGGAAGTAGTAGCCTCAATGTTGAAGGCTACACGGACTCAAGTTTCCAATCTGATATCGATGATAGGAAGTCGAATTCAGGATATGTGTACACCCTGAATGGAGGAGCAGTATACTAGAAGAGTTCCAAGCAAGATACTACAACTGACTCAACCATAGAGGCGGAATACATTGCTGCAACAGAGGCAGCAAAGGAGGGAGTCTAGATGAAGAAGTTCATCATAGATCTGGGAGTCATGCCAGGCAGCGAGAAGTCGATTCTCTTATATTGCGACAATAATGAGGCAATTGCTTAAGTAAAGGAACCCATGTCTCATCAAAAGTCTAAGCACATTCTAAGGAGGTTCCACTTAATCATAGAGATCGAGACCCGAGGAGATGTAGTAGTGGAAAGAGTTCCATCCGAATATAACATCGTAAATCCACTAACAAAGCTATTGTCTCATATTATCTTTGAGCATCACAGGGGTCTAATGAGGATCAAACACATAGGTGATTGGCTTTAGGTCTAGTGGGAGAATGCTAGTCATAGGTGCCCGACAAGCCAATCACTTGAGTGATGGCACGTGTGACTTCACACGTAGTCTTTTTGCTTGTTATTATTATTTGGTATTTTATCACTTTATATTGCCTATTGCTTGAATATATTGTGATGTCCATGGATCTGTGCAATGGGAATCAGATCGTGATGAGATAACGATAATGAGACTGATTCGCTTTTAAACATAGATTCTAAATAATCCCTGTCATCGGTTACTCGAGAGGGACATCGAGATAACCGGACAGACTAGTATGCTGTATACCCATCCATATGATGTATGCAGCTAGTCTCATAGCTGCTCGTGTGGGGACACTAAGGATATAGTACAAGTGCTCATTGGGGAATGAGTTTACTGATTAATCCACTTATGGAATGCTAGATGGTTGATGATGCCTTATTGTTATATAGTGATTCCATAGTCATAGTGGGTATTTGGTCTTTAGACTTGAGATACAAAGGATGTCCTGTATGAGTACTCCACTCTTTCATACCAGACATATAGGCCTGGAGGTTCCATATCTAGTACAACCGGTCATCAAGAGTAGTAGCCAACTTTACGAGGACTATTTAGTGTCGATGGAGGATCATCCACTCTCGGTGTCAAGAGAGGAATATCCCATGTATTCTTGCTCGGACAAATCCCTAGCTAGGGTCATTCAAATTGA